>NC_047660.1:138103061-138150561 GCF_011762505.2 Arvicanthis niloticus
CATTCTTCTGACCACCCCTACTAAAGAAGCAGAAGAAGAGGAGGAAGAGGAGGAGGAGGAGGAGGAGGAGAAGATAACAATGATTAAGAGAAAGAGTCCATTTTTGGTTGCCCATAGTCACTGGAGCATGGTCACACACCCAGTGGCTAGCCTCTTAAAGAAAACTGAGTTCTTCCCCAACCACACCCCTGCTAGAAACCATCAACTGTGGAGAGCTACACTTTGGCATGATTATCACAATATTTTTGTTTTTTTTTTAAAAATCCATTCCATTTATTTATTTATTTATTTATTTATAGACTTATTTTATGTGAGTACACTGTCGCTGTCTACAGACACACTGGAAGAAGGCATCAGATTACAGATGGTTATGAACCGCCATGTGGTTGCCGGAAACTGAACTCAGGATCTCTGGAAGTGCTATTAACCACTGCGCCATCTCTTCAGCCCCTTCATCACAATATTTGAAAGTGCTCTTTTCAGTGGTTTTCTGTCTAGGCTATTTATTTTTTGGGTGGTGGTAGGTTTGTCATAGAAGCCTTCTATGTCCCTCTTTCTCAACAGTGAGTCTTCAGTCATTGATACCACAGCAAAAGTAGCTTTCTTGCCGTTTCCAGTCAGCAGAAGCAGCTCTCTAGCATCTCAGGTGCTACTGACCTCAGTATGGTGTCTAATGGCAGTACAGACCATGGACACCACTGTGGTCCCTAGCAGCAGCCTGACCTGCGGACATAAACATGGCTCTATTTTTATTTCACACTCCATTTTTTTTTCTTGTGGAGAGGAGTGATGGTCCTGAGACCCTGAGCATGGGAAACCTCAGTGTGTATCCCTGGGACTTAGAGCCACACACTTCTAACAAAGGGTCTTGTTAATCTCTCTGCCAGGTGAATTTCTGTGTATTCTAACTTGTCACATGAGAAACACTTTTTTCCCTCATCAAAGATATTTTCTGAATGTCCCCTTTTTTGTTGACTAGCCAGTCACATTAATCATTGTGTATATACCCAGCTAGATGTACGTAGAAAAGTCTTACAATAAGGACACACTGGAGTCTGTGTAAGGCAGGCTGCTTCACATTAGAGATGGAACGCTGGTTTAGGGACGAGGAACCAGAAACCAGATGCTGCTCAAATCCTCTGTCCTCTGGGGTTCCTGATTCCAAGTGTAAGAAGATTCCTCAGACACCAAAGGCTGGTGGTGAGGTTGTAACTATCCCCCATGTTCACCTTAGCCAGGTGCCTGTCCTCTTTACCTCCGTCTCCCTTCACCCCACTTGGGAATCAGGGACCTTCTGGGTGGAGGCTCCTGCCATTAGGCCTCCTAAGAGCCTCCTCATACAGTCACACGGTCATTGTCTGCCTTTGTGGTCGTGCTGTTAGCCTTCTAATAAATTTCTTACTCAAAAACAATCTGTAGTTCCACCTCCACCCCAGGAATCCCACACCTTTTAGAAATTACGTTTTCTAGGGATGGACAGGTGGCTCAGTGGTTAGTCCTTACAGAAGACCTGTGGTAGATAGGTTTAAGAGTCTCTTTACCTGTAAGTGTATTAAAGCAAATGAACCCTGTTAAGTTTTAGGGTTCAAGAGGACCCCGAGGCTGACTCCTGGAGAAGAAACAGTTTATTAGCAGAATTACTAATGCTCTGGACAGACAGAATGACCACAGCATGTCAGGAACACTGGAAACAGAGCACAGCAGAGGCTCTGAAGACAGGGGTTGGAGCCAAGTGATGAAGGAGGGTGCTTCTCATCACTGGGTGTGGGAGGCTCACAGAGGGGAGGGGAGTGGGGAGCAGGGGGCAGGCTGTCAGTACCCCTTTGATGTAAACTCACTTTCCAGGTGAGACACCCTGGTGCCTGCACTCTATAGTGCCTGTTGGAACCCCTGAGAGGCTGTTGTAGATACTGTGTTGCTAGATTACAGCGTTACATTCCCACAGACTGCAGGAAATTTGAATTTCCCCAGAAAAGGAGTGGATGTGGGTGGTAGGGGAGGAGGGTGTTGGTGGGGAGTGAGAGGAGGGTTGAGCTGGGGTGTCTGCCCTCTTCTCTCTCCAGGAAGGGGTGCACAGCTATGCAGAGATGGTGGCTCATGACACACCTTGACATGGAGTGCTCAGATGAGCAGTCCCCTGTCCCCACCACCCTCTGTTCTCTATTACTGTACCCTCATTTCTGTAGTCTATACATGGATGTGGGATGGAGTTCCTGGATCTCTCTGTCCCTCATGTTAAGGGGGCCATATTCATTACCACTCTTAATTTGACTGTTTTAATTGGCTTCTTTGGGACTGGTAACTCAATCTGACTCTTGGGCCACAGGCCGGGGCCCCATAATTTCTAACAGGTGTGCTTCACATGATTTGGCTTAGGGTGAGGCTTAGTTGGGGGCTCATTTGCATAAAGATAATGATGAACTGGGGGTGGGGCTTACCTTTTGGGAATGGGGGAAGGAGAAGTACTTTCCCCAGGCCTGATGGTGGGGACTGCAGGTCTTACTGCTGGCATTACTAAGTGCTGGCCCGGTCTATGGACATTGCTTTTGCTCAGCACTGGGCCCTGTGCTCACTAAAAGCAGAGGGGCTGGAGACAGCACTCAGTGGTTAGAGCACTGGTTGCTCTTGCTAAGGACCTGATTTCAGTTCCCAACACCCATATCTGGCAGTTTACAGTAACGTAAACGTAGTACCCACACCCAAAACGATTTCTACTTATGATGTGTAGGGATTTTACCTAGGATCTTGTGACCGCTAAGCATGCAATTGAGATCCACTCCTAATTCCCCTAAAATGCTTTTTGAAGCAGCATCTCAGGTAACCCAGGCTGACCTCACACTCGTTATGTAGCTGAAGATAGACCCTGATCTCCCCAGCCTCCTGACTCAGCCTCCCCAGTGCTAGGTGACACCTGCATGCCATGTAATCGCTCTACCCACTGAACCACATCCTCAGGCCTTCTTCAGACGGAAGGTGTAATGCCTACTGTGCATGAGGCATTAGACTCCATCCCCACACCTGAATGAATGAGTGCATGCATGAATGATGCACCACGCAGAGAATGTTAAAATCATGATATCCGCTTTCCAATCATCTGTGTTCAAACCCTGGTGTCGTTGTCTTCTAGTTGGTGACAGTAGATATGTCTTTAAGCTTCCTGGAACCTCAGTTTCTTTATATGGAAAAAGGGGAAATAAAGGTGCCAGAGTCCCTGGGTTAATGTCACCATTGAGTCTGAGTTCCACCTCTGCCTTCCTTCTTGCTGAGTGACCCCAGGTAACTCGCTGAACCTCTCTGTCCTAGTTTATCTTCTCCACGGCAGTGACAGTTCATGTACATATTTTTGTGAAGATAAGGGAGGTGGTGTGCACAGAGAGCACTGTGTGAGTCAGGCATGCTCAGAGCTAGAAGACGTGAGTGAGCAGCTAGGACTGGAAGGGAAGCTGGGCAGAAAGAAGGTCTCAGGACACTTTTCAAAGAAGGTGGGTTACTAACAATTTTTGTTGGGCTTTTATCAAGTTCCCTGGGGGAGGGAGGGCTGGTGATATCACAACTGCTTTGCCTGTGGGTACCTCTGCTCTGCTCTACTCTACAGGGCCCTCAGCTCCTCCGTCCTCCCTCTCCCTCCTCTTCCTTCCTCCCTGCTTCCCTGACCCCATTTTCTTGTCTTTCTTTTCTTTTTCTATCTTACTTCGTATTATTTTATTGTATCAAAACACGGTCTAACATATTAGCCCAGGCAGGACTTGAGCTCACTAAGTGTCTGAATGTTGCTTGAACTCCAGACGCTCCCACAGGAGCCTCCATGCCTGGGGCTCAGCTCTTGACATTCTTTTACAAAACTGATTCTACTGAAGGCAGGGGAAAGGTTAATTCAAGAAGTGGCCCCGAGTTCTTCATTTGAACGATGATCTTAAAAGAAATCCAGTTCGAGGCCAGCCTGGTCTACAGAGTGAGTTCCAGGACAGCCAGGGCTACACAGAGAAACCCTGTCTCGAAAAACAAATAAACAAAACAAAACAAAAAAACCCAACAACAACAAAAAAAGAAATCCAAAGCGGGGGTCCTGGGTGCTTGGCTGTGACAAAATGCCTTCGTAGGAGCAGCGTAAAGGAGGGGTTATTCTGATTCACAGTTTGAGGGTCCAGTCCATCACTGTGGGGGTGTCATGGTGGCAGGACATGTGCAGTCAGGACCAGAGAGATGAACGCTGGTACTTAGCTTGTTTTCTCCTCTTCCATACAGTCCAGGATGCCAGCCCAGTGCTGAGACAGGCGAGTAGGGGATGGCCCAACAGCTGGGACTCCGCTTGGTTTGGGCTGTGCCCACACCTAGAAACAGTTGCAACCTGGAAGCTCCTGGAGGCTGCTGCACATCTACCTTCAACAATGGGAGAAGCCACTCCCTTTAGCAGACCCTGATAGGGCCAGCTTCTATTCACACATCTGGGAACACAATCCTGGAAGTATGGTTTCGGTGTTTTTTTGCCAAGGTAGTCTTTAATTTTTATAATTTGTTTATTTTTGTTTTATGTATATTGGTGTTCTGCATACATGAATATCTGTGTGAGTGTGTCACATCCCCTGGGACTGGAGTCACAGACAGTTGTGAGCTACCATGAGGGTGCTGGGAGTTGAACCAGGGTTCTTTGGAAGAACAGCCAGTGCTCTTAACTGCGGAGACATCTCTCCAGCCCTGTCAAGGTAGTCTTATAGCTTTGCTTTGAAGGAAGTTTGCAAACCTGTGTGAACTTTTATTTCATCCTCTGATAAGAGGCTCAGAGCTAAAGTCAGAGTGGTGACGCACACCTCTTTTTAATCCCAGCACTTGGGAGGCAGAGGCAGAGGCAGAGGCAGAGGCAGAGGCAGAGGCAGAGGCAGAGGCAGAGGCAGAGGCAGAGGCAGAGGCAGAGGCAGAGGCAGAGGCAGAGGCAGAGGCAGAGGCAGAGGCAGAGGCAGAGGCAGAGGCAGAGGCAGAGGCAGAGGCAGATGGATCTCTGAATTTGAGGTCAGCCTGGTCTACATAGTGAGTTCCAGGGTAGTTAAGGCTACACAGAGAAACTTCTAAAAAAAAAAAAAAAAAAAAAAGTCCAGAACCACCTGGCTGATGGCAGCCACCAGTGACAGGGCCTCCTACAGTGGGTGTGTCTTCCCACCATAGTTAGTGGAATCTTAATAGTCCACAGACATGCTCAGTCTCTCAAGTGATCCCAGATTCCCAGTGCCCAAGTAAAACTTCTAGGGGATGGCTGGCCAGGCTACTGACCTGAAGCTGACACCTGAGGTGGTTTCTTAGCCTGCACGTGCTCATGTGTGCACGTGTGCACACTCATGCATGGACACACACATATGCAAGATTTTCCTTGAGACCACATGTGAGTGCCCACACGTGTGCTCACACATTTCAGCACAGGTTTGGAGTATTCCATAGTAAAATTTACTAGCTATGGTGTACAACACTCTAAGGGCTGAGGCAGGAGCATCTCAAGTTTGAGGGCAGCCTGATATACATTGAAAGACATTTTTCCCCTCAAACCAAGCCAAAGAGCAGCCCCTAAACAAATACCTCAAATCCAGGAGGTATGGAGATGCATGTGCGTCATGGCAGCATGTTAGAAGCAGAGGCAGGAAGGAGGGCAGAGTTTGAGAATCCTGCTCTTTGTGGGTCCCCCCCCCCATGGTTTCTCTATGTAGCCCTGGCTGTCCTAGAATGCTCTCTGTAGATCAGATCTGCCTGCCTCTGCCTCCCAAGTGCAGGAACTAAAGGCATGTGCCACTGTGCCCAACTTAAACCCTGTTTGTAAGAACACAACTAAACAAAAGCTAACCTGGATCAGGATTGTTGTGCAGCCACCATTTTGGCACTTGGGAGCTGGAGACTGGATCATGAGGAATTTGAGGTTGCCTTTAGCTACTCAGTGCGTTTGAGGCTAGCCTGGGTTACATGAGACCCTGGACTCAACAATCAAAACTCTAAATAAAACTGTTTCTGCACTGGTTGCTTCTGGTCTGGGCCTGAGCACTGAGCAGATCCTGGTCGGCAGCTCTGCCCCCAATCCCTAAGAACCCAGAGGAAGCGGGGCTCCCAGGTGCTCTAACCCTGGCATTATCTTAGGTAAGCAGACAGCAACGCCTGCCTCAAACAGGGAGTATCTGGGACCCACTAGGATCCTGGAAGTCACTCCTGGCCTGGAGCACTGAGCAGCTCTTACCCCAGTAGTAACACCCACCCCACACAGTTCTGATAAAACCAAGATAATAGGAAAGCCAGGCTCCAGTCAGAGACAGGGCAGGTAGCACTAAAGAGATCCAGATGGCAAAAGGCAAGCGCAAGAACATAAGCATCAGCAACCCAGGGTATTTGGCATCATTAGAACCTAGTTCTCCCACACAAGAAAGTCCTGAATTCCCCATATTACTAGGAAAGCAAGATTTATATTTTTTCTTTTTCCCATGAGACACGGGAGGAAATGCGCGGGAGTGAGGGGATTCGAACCCGCAGGGTAAAGAGAGGGCACAGAGGGCCTTACAGGCTGCACCACCACTGGTGCGCTGAAGATTTAGATTTAAAATCACTTTTAATGATGATGATAGAAAAACATAAATAACACTTTCAAAGAATTCGAGAAGAACACAGGTAGACAGGTAAAAGCCCTTAAAGAGGAAACACAAAAATCCCTTAAAGAATTACAAGAGAACACAACCAAACAGGTGAAGGAATTGAACAAAACCATCCAGGACATAAAAATGAAAGTAGAAACAATCAAGAAACCACAAAGGGAGACTACCCTGGAGATAAAAACCTGGGAAAGAAATCAGATGTCATAGACACAAGCATCACCAACAGAATACAAGAGATAGAAGAGAGAATCTCAGGTGCAGAAGATATCATAGAAAATATTGGCACAACTGTCAAAGAAAATGCAAAATGCAAAAAGTTCTTAACAGAAAACATCCAGGAAATCCAGGACACAATGAGAAGATCAAACCTAAGGATAATAGGTATAGATGAGAGTGAAGATTCCCAACTTAAAGGGCCAATAAATATCTTCAACAAAATTATAGAAGAAAACTTCCTTAACCTAAAGAACAAGATGCCCATAAACATACAAGAAGCCTATAGAATGCCAAATAGATGGGACCAGAAAAGAAATACCTCCCATCACATAATAATCAAAACACCAAGTGCACAAAACAAAGAAAGAATATTAAATGCAGTAAGGGAGAAAGGCCAAGTAACATATAAAGGCAGACCTATCAGAATTACACCAGACTTCTCACCAGATACTATAAAAGCTAGAAGATGCTGGACAGATGTCATACAGACCCTAAGAGAACACAGATGCCAGCCCAGGCTACTATACCCAGCAAAACTCTCAATTACCATAGATGGAGAAACCAAGATATTTCATGACAAAAACAAATTTACACAATATCTTTCCACAAACACAGCACTACAAAGGACAATAGCAGGAAAGCTCCAATAGAAGGAGGAAAATTACACCCTAGAAAGAGCAAGAAAGTAACCCTCTTCCAACAAATCCAAAAGAAGATAGCCACATAAAGATAACTTCACCTCTAATAACAAAAATAACAGGAGACAACTATCACTGTTCCTTAACATCTCTTAATATCAATGGACTCAGTTCCCCAATTAAAACACATAGGCTAATGGACAGGATACGTACACAGGACCCAGCATTTTGCTGCATACAGGAAACCCACCTCAGTGCAAAGACAGACTCTACCTTAGAGTAAAAGGCTGGAAAACAATTTTCAAGCAAATGGCCCTAAGAAGCAAGCTGGAGTAGCCATTCTAAAATCTCCAGCCCGAGAACACAAAAGGAGGGACTCATGGCTCCACCTGTATAGGTAGTTGAGGGTGGCCTTGCCAGGCATCAGTGGAAGTGGACAGCCTAGGTACCTGACAGTTTAGATTCTTTAGTGTTGAGGAATTTCAAGAGCAGGGAGGTGGGAATGAGAGGATGGTGGAAACACAACCTCATAGTAATTGGAGGAGGAGGGATGGGGTAAGGGGTTAGGCATCAGTGGAAGTAGAGGGCCTTGGTGCCTGAAAGTTTGGATTCCCTAGTGTTGGGGAATTTAAGAGCAGGGAGGTGAAAATGGGAGGATGGTGGTAGTACACCTCATAGAAACTCCCAGAATTATATGGATTAGACATGACAGAGGCAGGCCGCCAGAAGACTAGATTCCAGAATTCAAACAAAAAATTATCTGGATACTAAAATTTGTTTTGAGAATTGTATATTGCAGAATACATAGCCTTGGTGTATCTACTCATCAAGTGAGCTGAGCAGACCTACTCGAACCTCTGATGTCCTGGAATTTCAGCTGGCCTGCCTCTGCCTCCCAAGTGCTGGGATTAAAGGCGTGCACCACCACCGCCCGGCCTCTTCTAATATCTCAATGCCCATAATCAGCTTGAAGAAGTTAATGAAGAGTCAGCACCCCTATTCCCTGGGCTTGGGGACTGAGGTGGTTAATATTGGGCTGTCTTTCTAGAGAAAAGTAGTTTTGTTGGAACAGGGAGAATTAGCTAGGATTTATTGCATAGCCCTAACCTATTGGTAGAAATATGTATAATTGTTATTAAGATGAAGTTATAATTTCTTAAATGGTACAAAATTTACTTTGATTTCAAATTTAAGGTTTTCATTGGTATCAGCTTCTTATTGATATAAAAGTGAGATTAATATTGCTACTCTCATAGGCATTGTGCCTATATAACACATTTAGGAATACAAGGCTTAGACCCAGTCCCTTTAACTTTTTAAACTGATTTGAGATGGTCAGCCTGTGAGTCAAGGGCCTATAGCAAATTCATGGCTCTAAGTTTACTATTAGGGCGTTTTCTATATTTTATTTAGCTGAGAGGAGTTAATAAACAATAGTCCAGATTGCCTTACATGGATAGTTGGTTTTCAAAATGTCAGAAGTCCACAGAATTGATGTTACAAACATTTCTGTATTAATGTCCATTTTGATTAGAGACCTGTGTGCTCCTGACAGCTTCCTGTCTTGGATTCTAAGAGGAAATTGAGCATCTTTGGAGTTACTCCAGTTGTGGTGAGACAGCCACTAGGCAGGAATTGCCTCTTTTCATCTACAGACAAATTACTGTCCAGAAAGTGACACACTTGTGGAATAGTCGACTGATTATATCTGCCAAGACAGAGTAATCAGCCCTTAATAATTCTGCATCACTAGGTCTGTCAGATGATCCTGGGCCAGAAGGCTGAAGATCGAATGCTCCAACATTTTGTAGCATAGGGACTGTCCAGGTGTTAAGCGGTCTCTATAATTTGGCTAAGCTTTAGAAGCTATGCTTTGTGTTTCCCATAATTTCAGTTAACTCAGTCATTCTGGATTTCTGACGGGTTGAAGACTTATAGTCTCATAGCCAATCCCGACCATGTACTTTGAGAGAAAAGGTTTGAGAGGATGGTTTTCAGCTGACATTCATTCTAAAGCTAAGAAAAAAGCCAGGTTCAGAATTAAGTCTTTTAGTTAGGAGAGACGACAGAGGTTCTGTTTAGTCAACAAAATTATGGACTGAATATTAGGTCTATCTTGTATCTTACTGACACAAATTGGTATAGTTATACTCTAATTGTATTCTAAGAAAAAAGTTTTATTTTAACAGGAAGGGTGATATGTAGGAGGAGCTAAGGTGGGAGGAGTAAGGAGAGGAGGAGAAAGAGAGGAGGAGCCAGGTGACAAGAGGGCAGGGAATATGGAAGTGGATGTTTGCGTGTCCCCGCCAAGATAGTTGATATATCTAGGTTGGGTATTGAGGTTACACTTCTGATCAATATTGAGCATTACCAAACTTATAAAGCCTTTGATTAACATTAAAAAATAGTATAAAAGCAAAAGTGGGGATGGGATAGGGGTTTTCTAGGGAGGGGAAATGGGGAAAGGGGATGGCATCGGAAATGTAAATAAAATATCCAATAAAGATTTTCACATTAAAAAAAAAACAAACAAAAAACCTGTTTCTGCGGACAAGTGAGAAATTGTAAAAATAAATGATATTTCAAAAATTCTGACACCTTTTCTGAATTCTGTAGGCATGACACCCACACAATAATCATATTGTAAAAATAAATAAAAATTAATACAAACAAGCAAACAAAACAATGTCACTCTTCCATACTACATAATGACATTCAGGACTTTGGTCCTTTAGTTTTAGGGACGTCTTTTATTTTTTTTCTCCCAGGCTCTCTGAACTTTGATGAGTTGAGTGTGTTGTGGGGAAGATGGTACAAACAGGCCACAGAAATGCCCTGTGGTCAATGTGTTTTTTTGAGAAGCACAGAGGACTGGCCCAAGGGCCCCCACACAGGATGTGGCCATGATTTCTCGTTGGATGGCTCTGACCTCTCCCACACCTGGGCTCCAATCCTAACCCCATCCAGAGATGTGTCATGAGAGAGAAATGGCCCAACCTTTGCAAATCATAAGGTAAGATGGGGAGCCATCCTAGTTTGTGTCTCACAAGCTCAACTGTCAAAAGTTGCTCACTGGGAGAATGGTGATATCCATTCTACAGTCTTAGAGGCAGGTTCCTGAGTAGCTATGGGTTTTCAGAACTCCCCCATATCTGTTTTTTTTCTCTTTCTTCCTTGTCCACCTTGCTCTGGCTTCCCTTCCCTTCTGTCCTAGGTGGCTGCACCCAGAGTCATTTGAGGGAACCTCAGCAGAGGGCTGCCTAGATCAGGTTGGCCTGTGGCCATTCTGTGGGGATTGTCTTGATAGGTGGTTGGTGCAGAGAGACCTGGGCACTATGGGCAGCTCTACCCCCACAGGGGAGGGGGGTTGTATAAAGAGCTAGCTGAACTCAGTAGGCAGGGCAGGTGGGTCTCTGTGAGTTCAAGGCCAGCTTGGAGTACATAGTGAATTGTATGACAGTCAGAGCTATATAGAGAAACCCTGTCCCAAACAATAGCAGCAGCAGCAGCAGCAACAAACCAACAGTTGTTTGAGCATAGAGCAAGCCAGCCAGCTACTCAGCAGCCTTTCTGTGTGGTCCTGCTTCAGTTTCTACAGGGTTCCTGCTCTCAGTGCTGGACTGTGAACTGAGACTATAAACTCAAAAAAAAAGTCATGGTGTTTATAACAGCAGTGGAAAACAAGTGAGAAAAACCCACTTCCCTTCCAGACAAGGTCTCTAGTGGTCCAGGCTGGTCCTCTACTGTCTATGTAGCCCAGGATGGACCTTGAATGCCTGCTCCTCCGGTCTGTACCTCCCAAGTTCTGGGACAACAGGTGTGTGCCAACCTACTTGGGCTTTAGATATGGCTTCTGAGGGAAGAGACAGGTGATTTTTTTTTCCTCCAAGGCTCTGTCTGTGTAACAGTCTTGTACTGCTTTGGGGGAGAAACTGTTCAAGCCTTGCTTGGGGAATTGTTACACTTTAGTCAGTGCCCAGACCTCAACCTGGGGAACCGAAGCAGCTGAAGTTGAGGCTCTATAGTTTGGGAGGAAGGAAGTTTAAAGCCATGGTATGGGAAGGTCCTGCTTGTGCTGAGGCAGGCTTCTCTCTGCCCTTCCCCTCTCCCTCACATAATAAGTGACAGTATATATTTTAAATTTTCATCACTTTCCAACCTCTTCCTCCTGGTCTCTTTCCCTAAAGCAGAGGTAGAAAAAAGGAGTCTATTTCCTTTTAACACTTAAAAACCACTTTAGGGCTGGTGAGGAGCAGTGGGAAGGTGCTTGTTGCCAAGATGGATGATCTGAGAAGTCCTGATGTTTGCTTGGTGGGAGGACAGAACCGAGTCTCACAAGCTTTCTCTGGCCTTCTAGTTAGCCGGGGCATGGCTAACTAGATATCTGAGGTACTGTTCAAGGCCAGAAGAGGCAGGAGTTCAGGAGGCTGTGGGCCACTGGGTGAGTATTGGGTCCTCGGCAACAGCAGTCTACCCTGTTAGTGGCTGAGCCGTCCTTCAGCCTCCGAAGTTGCCAATTACCTCAGTATAGTAAAGCCTTTCTTCTAAGTATCTCTAAACAGAGCTAACACAACACCAGCAAAGCAGACAGAATCTGCTTTTAGACTGTTCAGGTTCACTGAAAAGGCTTGCTGGGTGGGCTGAAGAAAGATACTCAATTTCCTGCCGAGGGCACCACTAGGATTGACAAGTATGTGATGGAGTGATGGGAAAAATGAAGTGCCAGTGGAGAGATGGAAGAGATCGAAGTTGAGGTGTTTGTACACCAGAGAAAGGTGGAACTGGAGACTTGGTGGTGGTGAGGGGGCAGATAAGAAGAGACCATGGTGAGATGTTAGCTCTGGCTGCCCCCAAGGGCTATGTCCGAGTCTGTAGTCCTGCAGTAGCTGGGTTTGTGTTGTTGTCTGTGGCCCGAGTTACCACCAAAGGCCAAGCAGATGTCTGTGGTCTGGGTGCCACCAGAGGCCATGTGGATAGCTGAGGGCCATACTGCCATGGGGGGGTCATGCTGATCTGAGTGGTCTGTGCTGCCTCCTGAGGCCATGGGGATGGATACCAGGGCCCATGCTGCTGGGGTGAGGGGCATGTCTGGGTCTGTGGCTCAATGGCAGCTGAGGTTCTATGTTGATATACCAGGCCTGTGTTATCACCAAGGTCCGTGCAGATGTCCCTGGTCTGGACTGCTGCCTGAGGCGTTGTGCTGGCTCTACCCCTTGCTGGCCACCACACTCAGGAAAGCTGGCTTTGCCTCTCACCTTGGAAACACAGTAAAGCTGACTCTGATGTCTGGAGATTGGGTGAGCCTGCCTGAAGAGAGCTGGGCTTGCCCCTAGTCTGCTGTGGAGTGGTTTGGGGAAGGGAGAGATCTCCTGCCTTGCCCCTTGTCACATGCAGCAGGTGGGAGAGATGGCCCTCAGATCATGAGAGTGGGTGAGCCAGGAATAGACCTTGCACCTCACCTGGGTAGCACAGAAGACCTGACTCTGGTGGCAGGGGTGTGGGTGAACCAGCCCAGAAGATGGGAGAGCAGGAGGGTTGGCCTTGCCTCTCACCAGCTGGCACTGGGCGAGCTTGCTGGGGCAGTGCTGGAGAGCTTGCCCTAGGGCAGGAGAGCTGCTGGGCTGGCCAACTCAGTTACCACCCAGACTCAGATCCAGGGCTTTGAGTTGGTCCACTTCAACATCTACCTCATCTATGAACTGCTGGAGTGTGTGAAGGGGCCAGTCCTGCAGATTTAAAGCAGCAGGATCTCCATGACACAAGGCAATAACAAGATATCTGAGAAGTTCCAGTGAGGATTCAGTATTGATAGTGAAGCAAAAGCCAGAGTCCTTGAATCAGAACAATGACTCATTGCAATGAACATTTGCAAGTAAAGAAGTGTCGACAAAAGTGTACACTGTGTGATACACTGCAGCTTCTACAACAAGGTGTTATTTTTCTTCTATTTTATTTTCTTTTGGGGGGATGTTGCAAGGACAGAGAGTAGATACAAAGGGGTGGGGAAATGAGTGAGATTGGGGTGCATGATTTGAAAATCACAAAGAATCAATAAAAAGTAAAAAAAAAAAAAAAAGTGAAAACAGATTTTTCCCCTCAGTGGGATGTTTTGTTACTTGAGGAATCTGCACCCCTCAGGGGCAGGGATCTGTCTCTGTGACCATCACAGTCAGCAGAGAGATGATCCATGAGATCTGCACCCCTCAGGGGGCAGGGATCTGTCTCTGTGACCATCACAGTCAGCAGAGAGATGGTCCACGGGAGGCAAGAAGGGAATTGGCTTCCACATGCCTAAGTAGCTGGTGTTGGTTGACACTCCAGGAGTCTGACCCTGAGGGGTTTAGTTTAGGCACTTGTAAGCACAGAACATCTTGGTGAAAACTTCCTGGTGACAATAAACTCAATCCTGTGAGCACAATAAAGCACACATAAATCTCCTGGAGAAGTGTTGGGGGCCAACTTTTAGCAGAAAGCGGCTATCAGCTTTGCAGCCATCTTGAGCCATATACCTGACATGAGACTTGGATTACAATAGCCTACAACAGCTGAGCACACTCTGATAATCTTGGTTTAGATACCTTGGGTGTGTGAGATTAAAGGTGTGTGAGATTAAAGGTGTGTAACTTAAGAGTTTGACTTACAAGTGTAGAGATCAGATTTAGAGACAAGACCTAAGGGCATGATTAAAGGTGTGACCAAAAGGCATGGCTTAGAAGTGAGATATATAAAAGGCAGAGGCAGACGGTAGAGAATCAGACATTAGGGAGACACAGAAGAGAGAAAGAGACACTTCAGAGAGTACAACTTGGAGTACAACTTGGAGTAGGAATTAGGCATTAGGTAGCAGGCACTTGGAAGAGAACTTGGAAGAAGTAACTTGGAACTTGGAGGCACTAGGGACTAGGAACTAGGGACTAGGAACTTTGGACTTGAGACACTTAGAGGAAGAGAGACTGAAGAATAAATGGGATTGAAACACACTCTATCTGGTCTCCATTCTTTTTGAGTCCAACCTCTCTCTCTTGCTGAACCCCGACCCGCAGACCGGAGCGGCAGCTTGGACCGGGATACAATGGCCGCCAAACGCGGGGCAGCCCAGGCCTCAACATTTTGCTCAGGCCTCGACATTTTTGGCTGCCCAAACGTGGGGCTAGTGCGGCTCCCAACATTTTTTGGCGCCCAATGTGGGGCAGCGAGAACGAAAGATCCAGTGAGGGATGTTACTGGAAGAAGGATCTGTTGATTGTCGCAGGAATCTGCTGCATCAAGAAAGGTAAGGAAAATGGGACAAGAAATTAGTCAACCTGAATCCTACTCTCTGTTTTGGTTTGCTTTGAGAAAGGTAATGAAAATGGGACAAGAAATTAGTCAGCCTGAATTCAACTCTCTGTTTTGGTTTTGTTTGCTGCTCACATGTGTTAATTTTCTGCTTTTGTTCTTGAATGCTGTCTTTTTTGTTCAAAATAAAAGGAAGCGTAAGTTAGAATCCAAAATACAACCAAAGGTTGATGACAATTTATCAGAGCCAGATTGTGCTGACCAAAAGGAAGAGGAAGTCAAATTTTATGATGCTGAAATGCCCTATGTGTCTCCACCTCCAAGTGCTCCCCCAATGGAGACAATCATTGTAGATCCCAAAAAGGAGTTACAGGACAAAATTTCTACCCTTAAACAACTGATAGAGTTAGAATATCAGGACTTAAGTAATCAGTTACAGAAATTAAGGACAGGGAAGAGGTCTCAAAAGACTAACTGTGAAAATCCCCCGGATTTTCATGTTCTTCAACCCAGTGTCCAAAGGCAGTCCCTATCCTCTAGCCTTAGTTCAGCTACAGATCAGCCAGAGGAGGGAAATGCTGAGGCTTTTCCTGTATCAGAGACCACAGACACTCAAGGGGTTGCTTGGAGATATCACACAGGGTTTAATTTTCAAATTATTAAAGAATTAAAAAATGCAGTATCGCCGGGCGGTGGTGGCGCACGCCTTTAATCCCAGCACTTGGGAGGCAGAGGCAGGCGGATTTCTGAGTTCGAGGCTAGCCTGGTCTACAGAGTGAGTTCCAGGACAGCCAGGACTACACAGAGAAACCCTGTCTCGAAAAACCAAAAAAAAAAAAAAAAAATGCAGTATCTCAATACGGTGCCACTGCTCCTTTTACTCTTGCAATTTTAGAGTCTGCTGCAGAGGAGTGGCTGACTCCTAGTGATTGGTATACGTTAGTGAGAGCAGTTCTTAGTGGTGGAGACTATCTTATTTGGAAATCAGAGTATCATGAGAATTGTAAAGAGACAGGTAGGAGAAACATTCAGGCAGGCAATGGTTGGTCCTTTGATGCCTTAGTAGGAGAAGGGCAATTTGCTTCTAGTGATAACCAGATGCAATATGACCCAGGTTTCTATGCTCAAATTCAAAATGCCACCATGAAGGCTTGGCATAAACTTCCAGTAAAAGGAGACCCTGGTGCATCTTTAACAACAGTCAGGCAAGGGCCTGATCAACAATTTTCTGACTTTGTTCATCGATTAATGACAACAGCAGGGAGGATTTTTGGTAATGCAGAGGCAGGTGTAGATTATGTGAAACAACTTGCATATGAAAATGCTAATCCTGCCTGCCAAGTGGCCATTAGACCTTATAGGAAAAAGACAGACCTTATGGGGTATATCAGACTTTGTTCTGACATAGGTCTCTCTTACCAACAGGGCTTAGCTATGGCGGCTGCTATGCAAGGAAAATCTGTAAGAGATTTTTTTGGCAAGTAAAGACAGAAAGGCATGTTTTAAATGTGCTAAGCCTGGACACTTTGCAAGAGATTGCAGGGTAGAAAATGAGTTAAGCTAAAGACAGCCCAGAAAACAGCCTGGGCTCTGCCCATATTGCAAACATGGAAGGCATTGGGCTAGTGATTGTAGGTCTAAACAAGACACACAAGGTAACACCCTTTCCCATAATCAGGGAAATGGGAACAGGGGCCAGCTCCAGGCCCCGAACTGACACAAGCCAAAACAGGCTTATGGAGCAGTCAGTGTCATACCAACAAACATCAATCCCTTTCTGAACTCAGTCGAGCAACGCCAGGAAGCACAGGACTGGACCTCAGTTCTGCCACCCACACAGTATTAACCCCAGAAATGGGACCTCAGGCCTTACCCACTGAAGTGACTCTATCAGATCAGCAATCTAATTTGGATCAGGCCATAAAGGCTCATGAGTTACATCACCTTAATTCTAAAACTTTAAAAGGTATGTTTAAAATTACCAGAGAACAAGCTAGACAATTTGTTAAACAATGTCAATCATGTGTTAAACTTTTACCAGTTCCTCATTTGAGTGTAAATCCAAAGGGACTGATACCAAACAGTATCTGGCAAATGGATGTTACTCATTATAATGAATTTGGCAAGCAAAAATATATACATGTATGTGTAGACACATACAATGGTTTCATTTATGCAACATTACATGTAGGGAGCTGCGGCGAGCGGTGACAACATTCGCCATTACAAGATGGCACTGGCATCCGGTGCTCCCACAAGTAAACAACTAAAGTGCTCAGGTGCAAGAGGCGAAAGCATGCCAAGTCACTGCCCATCCCGGGGCGTAATATGGGGTGATGAGTGAACAGCCAATCAGAAGTGAACACGCCACTCTAGGGTGCATATAAGCAGTGCCTTTTCCAGGCTTGGGGTCTTCCGCTTCAGCTGATACAAGAATAAAGCCTCGCTGTAGTAACTACCTGAACACCGCCTCCCGTGTCTCTCTTGCGGGCGAGGGGACTCGGAAGGGGTGCAGAACATCTGGTGCCGAAACCCGGGAACTTCAAGGCGCCACGGAGACCCCCCGAGACTCGGGGAGGGTTAAAAGACTACAGGATCGAGGTACGTCTCTGAGAGGTATGTTTGGGGTGGAAGCCTTGGTTGCGAGTGGATTTTCACCCATTGCTGCCACTGCACTAGTTGGCCTCTTGCTTGTGTTGCTTTTGCTTTTAGCTTATTTGTGTTGTGAAGATCCAGCTCAAAGCACAGCTATTAATGCAAGTCAAGAGGTTTTAGAAGAGGTCCACTCCAGTGTATCAGAAACAGAGCATGTTAGCCGGCATCAGGCCAAGGAACCTGGGGAAAAAGATAAGGCCAAGGAGCCTGGGAAAGGGAAGCAGGCAAGAAGGCCTGGACAAAAGAAGCAGACCCAGGAGTCTGGTAAAAAGGGAGAGTACTCAAAAGAAACAGAGGCCACTGCAGGGCCTATTAAGATTAAGGACCCTTCACCTGCTGGTGAAGAGAGAGTGGAGGTCAAAAGGACCCCCCTTTACCCCATTAAGGAGCTTGCCGCCATAGACCTTAGCAGCTCCGAAGAAGATCTAACGCAAGGAGAGGAAGAAAGCCTAGAGGAAGAGGCAGCCACCTATGAACAAAACAGATATGGACCAAAAAATAACCGTCCTGAGATAAGACTAAGAAAGGCCGAGTCCCTCGGCCCTGCCCTTGCCTCCGGCCTATGCCCCGGGC
Source organism: Arvicanthis niloticus (assembly GCF_011762505.2). Taxonomy (NCBI): domain Eukaryota; kingdom Metazoa; phylum Chordata; class Mammalia; order Rodentia; family Muridae; genus Arvicanthis; species Arvicanthis niloticus. The sequence continues at coordinate 138,121,042 of NC_047660.1, forward strand.
AGTGTCTCTAATTCATTTCTCAGCCCAGGAGATCTGAGACAGCTACAGCTGGCATTTCCGGTCTTTGAAGGGGCAGAGGGAGCCCGTGTTCATGCCCAAGTAGAGTATAGGCAAGTCAAAGAATTAGCTGAGGCAGTACGTGCATATGGAATTGGGGCTAATTTTACCGTATCCCAAGTGGAGAGATTAAGTGCAGCTGCTATGACGCCAGGAGACTGGCAGGACACAGTGAAGGTGGTATTGACCAATATGGGCCAATATTTGGAATGGAAAGCGCTCTGGCATGAACAGTTACAAGCACAAGCCAGAGCTAATGCAAGCATTGAGGGTCAACAATTATGGACTTTTGACATGCTGGCTGGAGTTGGCGTACACACGAACGACCAGACCACTCATCCCTGGCAGGTCTACGCACAGATAGCATCAGCTGCAATACAAGTCCAAATACTAACGGCGACCTCTGATGTTTGGGCAGTGCTGGTTACTTCCTTCAATGGTCAAATAGATAATCATTATCCTAAGCATCCCATCTTACAATTTGCCTTAACTCAAGCTATCATATTTCCACATATTGTGTCTCAGGAGCCACTCCCAGATGGAATGGTAGTTTATATGGACGGGTCAAAAACAGGAGTGGGTGCCTATGTGGTTAATGATAAGGTTACATCCAAACAATACCATGAAACCTCACCTCAAATTGTGGAATGCTTAGTGGTGTCAGAGGTTCTGGAAATCTTTCCAGGTCCCTTAAATATTGTTTCAGATTCCTTCTGTGTGGTTAATGCAGTAAAAGCATTAGAAGTTGCTGGGTTAATTAAGACATCTAGCAGACTTGTAGAAGTTTTTCAAAAGATTCAGCTTACCCTGGCTAAGCGAAGATTCCCTGTCTTTATAACTCATATTAGGGCTCACTCAGGCTTACTGGGACCTATGTCCCGTGGAAATGACCTGGCAGATCGAGCCACAAAGTTGATTGCAATTGCCCTTTCGCCAAAATTGGATTTGGCTAAAGCCTTTCATAAAAGGTTTCATGTGACAGCTGAGACACTACGATGTCGATTTAACATCACTAGAAAGGTGGCTAGAGATATCGTGACTCAATGCCAAAACTGCTGTCAATTCCTACCTGTTCCCCATACCGGAATTAACCCTTGGGGAATTAGGCCATTACAGATCTGGCAAATGGATGTTACCCACATCCCATCCTTTGGCAAACTGCAATATTTGCAGGTCTCCATTGATACCTGTTCTGGAGTTATGTTCGCCTCTCCATTGACCGGAAAAAAGGCGGCCCATGTTATTCAACATTGTCTCGAGGCTTAGAGTGCCTTGGGAAAGCCTAAAATCCTTAAAACTGACAATGGACCAGCCTACACTTCTCAAAAGTTTGGACAATTTTGTCGCCAAATGGAGGTGACACACCTGACGGGTCTTCCTTACAACCCTCAGGGACAGGGCATCATTGAGCGTGCTCATCGTACCCTTAAAACTTATTTGATAAAACAAAAAGAAGTTGAGGAAGCTCTGCCCACGGTGCCACGGGTTATTGTCTCTCTGGCACTTTTTACTCTTAATTTTTTGAATTTGGACAGTCAGGGCAACACGGCGGCTGATCGCCATTGCCTGGAACCAACTAGGCCAAAAGAAATGATAAAATGGAAAGATGTTTTGACTGGTCAATGGAAAGGCCCGGATCCTATTTTAATAAGATCCAGGGGAGCGGTATGTGTTTTTCCACAGGAAGAAGACAACCTGTTTTGGTTGCCAGAACGCCTGACGGGATGCCTCACAGTTGTGGACGATGATTCCTCAGTGGGTTCCTCTACGAATGCTTTTGATCGCTACATGGATTCTCCAAGCTTGGGTTCCTAGTATATATAGTGAATTTAGATGGGCTATCCTATCTGCTTTTTCAAAACCTATGCCTTTGCCTTCTTAAAAGGCGCCGCTTCTGCTAAACAGAATTTCTCCTATACCTTTAACTATACTGAGCGAATTAATGCCTCACTTCAGTTTGTGTGTATCCTCCATTTCTTTTCATCTTATCCAACCACTCCTTTAATACTTGTACCAATGTAACTTGCTTTATGTCCCAGTGCTGGTCTGCTCTTGTCTATAAGCAGGCCCTAATAGCCAGAATACCACAATGGATCCCTATCCATGTTCAGACGTTTGAGACCTTGACTTTATTTCGACAGAAGAGAGATTTTGATATAACAGCAGCCATTGTCACAGCTATAATGCTCGGAGCAGACGGTGCTACCATTGGAGCTATTGCCATGTTTCACCAAGTACAAACCACTGAATTTGTCAATATTTGGCAGAAAGAGTTAGCCAGGCAATGGCTACCCACTCTTCCTCCACAGTAGAATTGAAAGGAGGTATTATGATACTCAATCAGAGATTAGATTTGGTTGAGGAAAGACTGGATATCTTATTTCAGTTGACATAAATTGGCTGTGAAAGGAAATTCGGAGCTTTGTGTATTACCAACATTCAATACGAAAACTTTACAAAAGCAGCCAATCTCTCACATAAATTGTCCTTATATCTTTCAGAAAATTGGTCTGAAAATTTTGGTAATCTTGAACAACTTCGCAGAGAAATTATTCTTGTCAACTCCACCTGCCTGGATTCCTCCATCGTTAAAGGACTTTCTTCTTGAATTTCTTCTGCCTTTTCTTTCTTTAAGGAAAGGATGGGGATAGGCCTGTTTGGTGCAGCCCTATGTTGTGGATTAGTGTTCATGTTATGGTTGGTCTGCAAGCTCAGAGCCCAACAAAAACGTGACAAGGTCGCTATCGCCCAAGCACTCGTAGCCTTGGAACAAGGATCTTCCCTTGAAATTTGGCTATCTAGGCTAAGAAAGTAACTGATGACTGAGACCCTCAGTCGATGCATCCCAAGGGTTCAGCCCATTGCACTGGGTCGATGAGAAGTCTAAGTCTAGCCAGCCCTTGCCTGAATAACTGTGGTACCTGAATATTTAGAGGTGTTTGCGAGTGGGTACTCGACAGGGAATGTTCCACGAGTATGGATAGATTTCCCAAAAATATGCCTGATTGCACAAAGGTTTGATGCCAAGAAACCTCCTCCCCTGGTGGCGCCCCAGGGCGGAGGCTCCCTTTCCCCGTCAAAAGGCATCGAGATGGGTATGGGAAGTATTACTCATTGCACGACGACAAGAGAAGAAACCCATTACAATATCTCATTTTTCACAGGGGATCAGGCCTCTGCTTTCCCTCACTGAGTTGGTGCCACGCTTGATAGTCAAAAGGCTATTCCATCTTAATAAAATAGAAAGGGAGAGATGTAGGGAGCCGCGGCAAGCGGTGACAACATTCGCCATTACAAGATGGCTCTGGCATCCGGTGCTCCCACAAGTAAACAACTAAACTGCGCAGGTGCAAGAGGCGAAAGCGCGCCAAGTCACTGCCCATCCCGGGGCGTAATATGGGGTGATGAGTGAACAGCCAATCAGAAGTGAACACGCCACTCTAGGGTGCATATAAGCAGTGCCTTTTCTGGGCTTGGGGTCTTCCGCTTCAGCTGATACAAGAATAAAGCCTCGCTGTAGTAACCACCCGAACACCGCCTCACGTGTCTCTCTTGCGGACGAGGGGACTCGGAAGGGGCACGGAACAATTACAAACTGGAGAAGCAAGCAAGCATGTGATCACTCATATGCTTGCTACAGTTGCTGTATTGGGTGTGCCTAAACAGATTAAAAACTGACAATGGCCCAGGTTATACAAGCTCCAGTTTCCATCAGTTTTGTGAAAGATTGGGAATACTACATAAAACGGGTATTCCATATAATCCACAGGGCCAAGGTATAGTAGAAAGGGCACATCAAACCATTAAATGTCAATTTGAAAAAATTAAAAAGGGGGAATGGTACCCTACCAAAGGATCCCCAGAAATATCCTTCATCATGCACTCTTCATTTTAAATTTTTAAAATTTGGATTCTGAAGGAAAATCTGCTGCAGATAGATTCTAGCATCCTGATACCAAAAAGAATGCAACAGTCCTCTGGAAAGACCCATTAACTGGAACCTGGAATGGGCCAGATCCAGTGCTTATCTGGGGAAGAGGTTCTGTTTGCATATATTCCCAAACTGCAGATGCTGCACGTTGGCTGCCAGAGAGACTGATTAAACAAATAGACAACAATAACAAATCCAGGGAGGAGAAACCCCCTGAGAAGCATATTTTTTCTTCACAGGAAACATGAAGATGCTTCACAATTGCCTTCAAACTGGAACAGATCAACGAGTAAACCTGACTTGGGAAGTTATCAGTGCTGAAGGAGACATCACCACCTGAATCTCCAGGGTGGCTCTATTGGACTCTTGATTCCCTGACTTATGATTTAGTGGGGAACTAGATTGTTTTAGATTTAGTGGGAATTTAGATTAGGAGAAAACCCACTACCACAGTTACTATAGTTGTTTTTTGGGTTTGAGATTGACTAGAGCAGGAACAGGGATTTCCTTACTTGCTTTCTTTAGATCAAAGCTATGATCAGTTTTGTATTTCTATAGATTTAGATTCTGATATAAGACATTTATAAACAGAATAGAAGAAGCTTACACTTTTTACTCCTCTGATAGAGGGAGTTATGTGTTGCCCTTAAAAAAGAGTGTTGCTGTCATACTAACTATTCAGGCATTGTTAAGTCTCTTGTCTTTTGGGTCCATGCTGTTCAACAAACTGATGGCTTTTGTATGACAACAGATATACGCTATTCAAATGAAACCCACACAGGTCCATTATTACAGGCTGGAAGTAGGGGATTGTAAAACCTCTGTCATCAAGACTAATGAGGTATATCCCCGAACTTGCGTGCTAAGCCGGATAGTCAGTGATGGGTAAGAGAGCATACCGAGACCCTTGCCCCTAAGAGAAGGGAGGCCTCACCATCCTAAAACAGGAGCTCAACCAATGGCTGTTGAGTATCCAATGACGGGAAAGGGAGGCTGGGGTCTTTTGTTCCAACCTAGGACAGGCACGGTTTCCGTAAGTTTTCCCAGCCTTCCCTTTTGAAAAAAATTTAAAAAGGGGGACATGTTGGGGGCCCACTTTTAGCAGAAAGCAGCTTTCAACTTTGTAGCCATCTTGAGCCATATACCTGACATGAGACTTGGATTACAATAGCCTACAACAGCTGAGCACACTCTGATAATCTTGGTTTAGATACCTTGGGTGTGTGAGATTAAAGGTGTGTAACTTAAGAGTTTGACTTACAAGTGTAGAGATCAGATTTAGAGACAAGACCTAAGGGCATGATTAAAGGTGTGACCAAAAGGCATGGCTTAGAAGTGAGACATATAAAAGGCAGAGGCAGACGGTAGAGAATCAGACATTAGGGAGACACAAAAGAGAGAAAGAGACACTTCAGAGAGTACAACTTGGAGTAGGAATTAGGCATTAGGTAGCAGGCACTTGGAAGAGAACTTGGAAGAAGTAACTTGGAACTTGGAGGCACTAGGGACTAGGAACTAGGGACTAGGAACTTTGGACTTGAGACACTTAGAGGAAGAGAGACTGAAGAATAAATGGGATTGAAACACACTCTATCTGGTCTCCATTCTTTTTGAGTCCAACCTCTCTCTCTTGCTGAACCCCGACCCGCAGACCGGAGCGGCAGCTTGGACCGGGATACAATGGCCGCCAAACGCGGGGCAGCCCAGGCCTCAACATTTTGCTAGGGCCTCAACAGAGAAGCAAAGTAAATAAAGATCAGACATGGTTATACCAAACTTTTGTAAAGTGCATGCAATTCTTCCTTTAAAAATCTCTAGATGGACTGAGAAAAACAAGCTCACAATAGGGGTCTAAGGGAGTGACCAGATGTGGTCTTGGCCATGCAGCACAAAGTCAACAAGCTATTAATCATGGCTATTTCCAGTTTCCTTCTGGGAAAACAGGTTCTGAGTGCCTTCCTTCGAAGGAAAAACCCTGTGTGTTTATCTGTGGGCACAAGGACCTCATGCCTACTGTACTGGTGAATCATGTTGCTTGCAGGATAATGGGGGATGAGAGACCAATAAGGGGATGAAAAGCAAACAATATGGAGTGTTAGGATTATCACAGCAAATGGCCACTAGAAATTTTGGGGGGGGGGCTGCTGAGTAACTTTACCTGAAAAAAAAAAAAAAACAAGCAGGAAACCCCCAAACCTCTATTTATCCCATATCTTCTATCTGACCACAGATAAAAGAAACCATCCCACCCAAATCCAACTTGATGAACTAATTGATCTGCTGGGGTTATTTGTAGGAGCACAAATGACTCAATAGCTGTCCTGTCAGTAAGTCCATCTCAAGCTGCATGATGGGCACCCTTGCAACTCCCTGGAGGACTTTCCAAGATCTTGATCTTACTGCTTATATAACTCAGCGTGGTGGTGGCTTGTGAATCCTGTACGTTTCACAAGGGACTATCTGAGACTCATGAGTTATTTATTGTTTACTTCTTGAGTCTTAACAGCCTCCTTCCAAGATGGAATGCTTTAATTCGGGAGAAATTTCTTCACAACATCCAGATGGTGTCTCAAGCTCAGTGTGAGCTATTCTGGAGTGTGAAGGTCTTTTAATAAATTCACAACCTTCCCAACTGCTGCCTTTCTGGCTTTGTTCATGTGTATGTATGTATGTGTGTGAATGAATGTGTGTGTGTGTGTGTGCATGTGTGTCCATGTGGCCTCCATGCAGAGCCCAGAAGTCCACATCAGATGTCTTTATTGCTTTCCTCATTGTCTCTCTGTGACAGGGCCTCTTCGAGCCGAGAACCTACTGACCAGCTGTTTCCACTTCCAGCCCTGGAACTGCAGACACGCTGGCCTACTTAGCTTTTTAATGTAGCACTGAGGATATGAATTTAGGACCTCCTGCTTGCATAGTAAGCATTTTTAGTCATTGAGGCATCTCTCCAGTCTCTCATGTGTTAATCTTGACACCCAATCCCCACTCCTATCATTCTGCCTCTGCCTCATTTCTTCAGAAGTGCTTGTGCATGTGGCTGTTGGTACCTCAAGGCAGTATTACTTTCTAGTGGTTGGTAAAGAAACCATAAACTTTTTGATACTTCTTTTTCTTTTGGAAGGTGAAGCCGAGTTCTTCCTTTTGATGTGGCTGAGTTAGTGACTCATTTCTAACAGCGTTAGAGCTCAGTGATGTTGCATTGGAGGTGAAACTGTGGATTCCCTCTCATACACACATGCACAAACATGCACACACACAAGAGTAATACACACATGTATATTTGCACACAGACATGTGCATGCAGTCTACATATATGCATGCATGAACTTCCACCTGCATGCACATGTGTACAAGGGCACATACACACACGTGAGCATACACGTGCAACATACATACATATTCATGTATACATGCATGTGCATTGCACACACACAGGAGAGATGGAGCAGTTCTAGGCTCCTTCTAGGGAAATCCAGCAACCATTTCGGTACACCCTTAGATTAACCTCCTCCTCCTCCTCTTGGTCTTTCCTGCACTTTCATCTCTTCCTCCCTCATTTCTTTCTTCTCTATCTCCCCATCTCCATCTCCTCCCTCCATTTCTCCTCCATTTCTCTTCCCTTCTCTCTCTCCTTTTCCTTCATCTCCTTCTCTTCTTCATCTTCCTTTTCTTTGTCTCCTTCACCTCCCTCTCTTCTTCCTGCTTCTCCTCCATCTCTCCTTCCTTCTCTATACCTCCTTCTTGTCTATAACCATTAAGCCACTCAGGTCTGGAACAATGTTTCAGAATGTTGCCAGCTACCATCAGCCCAGAGTCTTGCATCCTGTACCCTGGCTCTTGATGCAATGGACTCATTCTCAGATGTCCTAAAAAAAACCTTTTTTCTGACAGCCATCCAACTAACTCAGATTGCCTAATATTTACCATAACATTCTGCTTGCTTCCTTAGGGGAATGGGTCCTGCCTCCCTCCCCCTCTTCCTCCCTCCCCCATGTCCCTTCCCTCTCACTCCCTCCACTCCCCCACATGTGACCTGCCAAACATCAGGTGTCCTCTTCAGTCACTCTCCGTTTCAGTCTTTGAGGTCTCACTGGCCTCAGCTCATCAGCTCAGCTGGCTGACTGGCCAGAGAGACACTGTCTTCGTGTCTTGGCCTCCCTGGAGCTCTGATTGTCTATGCTGCACCAGGCTTTTTGTGTGGGCTCTGGGGACAGATCTGAGTACTTGAGGAACAGCCATGTTCCCTATTGTCATTTCCATGTGTCTTCACTGCTACTTGTTCCTCTGCATTCCACAGATGCAGAACCCTTATCTAGCTTGGGTACTGTCAATTTCTAGCATCCTGTAGACACCTGCCTCTGTCTCCTGAGTACTGGGATTAGAGTCATGCTCCACCATGCCTGGCTTCAAAGAATATTTTTGAATGGCTATACATGTTTGTATTCTATCTAAACTCCACCCCCACAGTTACCTGGCTGTTGCCAGATAGGCCTGGCCCACTAAAAAAGGGGCCTGCTTTCCCCGCCTCCCTCTCTCGGTCTTCTCTTGCCTCTTGATTCTCCCTGTGCCCTCGCCCCTTCTCCCTTCCCTTCCCTCTCTCTCAACATGCTCATGGCTGGCCTCTACTCTCTCCCTCTCCCTCTCTCTCTCTCCCTCTCTCTATCTCATTGCCTCTCTCTGCCTCTACTACCCTCTTAACTCCCCTTCCCATGCCCTGAATAATCTCTATTCTATACTATACCTTGTCGGGCCTAACAGGAGGTCTAATCTCCATTCCACCTGCACCCTTCAGTCACATACACAGGTGGAGGGTGATGAACAGGCCCCAGGCCTTAGAGAGATTTACATACTAATAAGGTACCTGAAGGCCAGAGGGTGGAGTCAATTAAACATTCCTCTCCAGCCCCTCCCCTCTCTTCCCCTCCCTATTTAACTCAGGTCCGCCCTGGGTTTTGGGGGGTGTGCATCCAGATGCATCCACTATCCGCCATGCCAATAAACTGGTTTTGGAAACCCAAGGACTTCCTTGTGTGTTGGGGCTGCGCCGTGAGGAACCATGGAGAGGCCATTAGTTAGGGAGCAGCCTGGCCTAACTTCCAGCTGGAGGAACCCAGGGCGTTCCCAGCCAACACCCCAGCCAGTTTTTTACCTATAATACCGGTGTGTTGCTGGTCCCTCAGGGGGAAGAGATGCCTCGGCATGGGCCTGCTGAGACATCCCCTTCCCCCATACCTCACCACACATACCTCCACAGAACATATTATTTCTCTTTATCTTTTTATAAACACATTTCTGTTCCTTGTGAGGTTGTGTGTTTGTGACCTTTCTATCACTGTGATAAACACTATGACCCATGCACTATATAGAAAGACTTATTGGCTTTATTGCTCCATGATGGTGGGGTGACAGCATGGTGGCAGAAGCAGGAAGCTGAGAGCAGAGCCAGCAAGCTGGAACAAGCTGGGGATGGAGAATGGCTTTGACCCCTCAGAGCCTAACCCAGTGACACACTTCTTCCATCCAAGTTGAGTCTCCTAAATCTGCTCAAACAGTGCCACTAACTTAGGACCAGACTGAGGGTGGTGCATTTTCATTCAAACCACTAGGTATTGGGAGGCCTTTCCCCATTGCAGACATAAAGAGCTGAAATGACTTGTCTAAGCTCTTAAGACAGCAAATGCTTGCAGTCTACATAGTGAGACTCTGCCTCAAAAACCCAACCAGCTACCACCACCACCCTCCCCCAAACTTCCACAAAGACACAAGATCAACAGCAAAGCCCCTTGCTAGACATGAGGGTTTCTTCTCCCTTAGCTATGACACAATACCTCACATTGACACAAGCCGCTACTCCTGGTCTAGCGTGTAGAGTGGTTTTAGCATCAGAAAACAACAGAGACAGTTTGTTTATGTTTTTATTTTATTTTATTTATTAATACCAAGTAAGGGGCTCAGGACTTTCATACACTGGGAAAGCACCCTCTCACTCTGTTTAAAATTCCCAGGCAACTCTTTTAATGGGAGAGAAAGGGGTCTGAGGATCATAGATTGGCCCTAGGCTTGGAGACGTCAGGCTGTGCTGAGAAATTAGCATAGCCATTTGATTGAGTTCTTGGAGGGCTTTGGACCCATTAGGCATGAAGATGGCAATCTTTTTTTAAAATGGATTGTAATTTTATGCAGATGTGTGTTTTGCCTGCATGCCTGTCTGTGCACCATCTGCTTGTCTAGTGACTGCAGAGGCCAGAAGAAGGTGTCAAATCCCCTGGGACTGGAGGCTCAGCTGCTTGTGAGCTACCATACAGGTGCTGGGGATTGAACCCAGGCCCTCTGCAAGAGCAGTAGGTGCTCTCCAGCCTGAAGGTCGCGTTTAAAGCAAAAGTTTACTCTCATGACCTAAGGGGATTTTCCCAAGGAGATATAGGTCAGTACACACATTAGTACAAGTGCTACACACTGGTCTTCGTAGAGGAAGAGTGACATCCTTTATGTCATGGGTTTTCCCTTGGGGACAAAAGACAGATGCAGTCCATACATATGTGGAGGAGAGAAACGAGGCGGCCAACAGATATTTTGGATTAAGTGGAAGAACTTGCCCTTTCTTTTTTATTAATTAATTTATCTATTATTTGTGTGTGAGTGTGTGTCTGTGTGTGTGTGTGTGTGTGTGTATGCACACCTGTGCACCTATGTTCATATGGAGGTCAGAGGATAACTTGTAGGCCTTTGCGGTCCTCTTCTGCCCCATGAATTCTGGGCACAGAGCAGTTATACTTGGAGGTAAGCTTCTTGGCCCTCCAAGCCATCTCATTTGTTGTTATCTCTTTAGTTCCCCAGGTGGGGTTTATTAGTTTTTATTTCCCCTGGGATTCCTTTCTGAGGTGCTTTGAATGTGAAATGCCCACCCAGACTGATGTGTTGGTGGCACTGTTTGGGCAGATTTAGGAGACACAGCCTGGATGGAAGAAGTGTGTCACTGGGTTAGGGTCTGAGGGGTCAAAGCCATGCACCGTCCCAGCTTGCTCTCTCTGCTCTCAGCAACCAGTGCTCTTAACTGCTGTGCCATGTCTACAGCCTCAACAGATGAAATGCTCGAGTGATCAGGCTTATTCCTGTTCTGTCTATAAGAAATCTAACCTGGTGTGGTGGCACACACCTGTCATCCCAGACTTGGGAGGTGGAGGCAGGAGGATTAAGAGTTCAGGACCATCCTCAGCTACATAGAGAGTTCAAGACCAGCCTGCACTACATGAGACTGTCTAAAAAGAAATATGATGTTTTTTATTTTTTACTTCAGCTCTGGCCAAAAGTGAGACAGTCAGTACCATGTTTCCCTACTTTTTCCTATTTTCTGTCAGTTTGGCTTTTTTGTGAGACTTTATGACAAGCCAAGCCACCTTTGAGCAAAAGAGATGAAACTGAATGAATGAAGCAAGAGAGGCCATGTAGGGCCTGCATTCCTTCCCAGTAATTTGTACCTATTTTTAAAATTTGAATTTTTGTCTGTTTTTTGTTTTTTGACACAGGGTCTTTTCTGTGTAGCCCTGGCTGTCCTGGAACTCACTCTGTAGACCAGGCTGGCCTCAAACTTACAGAGCTCCTCCTGTCTCCCTCCGGAGTTCTGGGATTAAAGATGTGTGCCAAAACCACCCAGCTGAAATTTTAATTTTAAAAATAATTTAGATTTACTGGCTCAATATCATTCATAATCTGTTGTTCTCTGAAGTGGGTTGGCTTAATGCTGCTTGTATTCTAATGCTAATTTGGGGCCCCTAAAACTGTTTGCACAAGAGGGTCCATACATAAGACAATGAGAGATTCTGTCCCCAGCTGGTTCTGACTGGTAAATAAAGATGCCAGGAGCCAATAGTTGGGGAAAAGAGACATGGGTGGGATTTAGGTTTCCTGGGCTTGGGACCACGAGGAAGAAGAGGGAGGAGAGCCTCCATGCCTTAGGAGAGTGTGGAGGAGAGGAAGGAGAAAGCCACCATGAAAGGATGCACAGGAGGGAGAAGAAGAGCCACCATATGAAAGGGCAAAGAGAACGTGGCTCAGAGGGCTGCTCAGCTGGGTCAAGGCGGCCAAGATAGATAGAAATTAGTGAGCAGTAACTCAGACTTTATTGGTAGGAGGTAGAGTCTAACAACATGGAGGCTAGGCAGTTGCCCAGCTATTGTGCTATTTAAGACATATTAAAATATAAGGCTGTATGTGTCTTTCATTCAGGGACATAAATGGTCTAAGGTGTGAAGGAAGCCCGTGCTAGGATTTAAATATTTATACTATAGTTCTCATGGTGCATATAAACTTGGAAAAACCTATTCCTACAAGCCCTAAGACAAACCACAAAATCTGAATGATCAACATGGTGATTTGGTCCTGGAATCAGGTTGCCATAGTGATGAAAACGTCTAGAATATGTATGGGCCAGCAAGATGGTTCAGTGTGTAAAGGTGCTTGTAGTCAAGCTGCGCCCCCTTCCCCCAGGACCAATATGAAGAAAGGATAGAATGGATGGTCACAAGTTGTCCTCTGACCACTACACATACATAAATAAATGTAATACAAATGTGTAGAGAAAGGACCAAGGCACTGGTGCTGCAGAGAGCCATGTTCTAAGTACAGCAACCATCATGTTGATTTTATTATGCTTACAAAGAGGCCATATTTTCAAGGCTTTTAAATTTTTTGTTTATGTGTATTGTGTGAGTAAGTACTTGTGAGTTCAATGCCTGATGCTGTAGGAACCAAATGTAGGAATTTCAGGTCTTAGTTCAAACTTAAAATTCACTGTCCCAGGACACATTTCAGGAGGAGCACATTCCTTAGTCAGAGGACACTTGCTGGATTAACATTTAGAGGAGGAAGGGAGAGGCTGATTAACATTCCTCAGACCACAAGGAAGGAAACCCACTTGCAGGTGGGGAAGGCCCAGAGCATGGAGACACATTCAGGATGGGAGATGGTCAGGAAGCTGGGCCCTTAACATGATAAACCTGGGCAAATGAAAGACACTCATTGTAATAAAATAATGTGTAAATCTGAATCACCTAGAGACCAGACCTGGGAAGGTCAGCCTTTGTGGTTGCCCTCATGAACTCTGTATAAAAACTGCTCCCAGCTTTGGCTCGGGGTTCCTCTTGCCTGCATGCAAGGGAGCCCCAGCGCACTGGTTATTATTATAACCTCATGTTTTTGCAGCGAATCCCCCGTCTGTGAGTGTTTCTGCTGGAGTGCATCCCCTGGTTTTGGATCTTTGGGTCCAAAACTGCTGTAGCGGGAGGTATTGAAGAGGAACTTTGGAACACTTGTCCCCCCCATCCCCCATGGGAGAGGCTAATTAAGATTCCTTAGTCAGAGGACGCTTTCTGGATTAACATTCAGAGGAGGAAGGGAAGGCTGATTAATATTCCTCAGACCACAGGGGAGGGAACCCACCTGCTGTGGGGAAGGCCCAGAACACCCATGGACACATTCCGCAGGACAGACCAACCTTTGCCACTCACAAACAAGGGAGGTCCTTGCCACCTCATTCCCCAAAGATCAATCAGTTTAAAAGTCACACTGTTTTGCCAATCATATTGTGCCTGGTCACTGTTTCTCTAGTCCACTTCTTAAACTGTATAAAAACTGACCAGATGGGCTGCCTGGGGTCACCACTCCACCTTTGGTGTAGGACAGCCCCAATGCATTGGATCATTAATATTCTTCTTGTTTTCTGCATCGTAGATTACGTCTCCGTCTCCACATGGTTCACTCAGGGGGTCTCCGGTAAGCTAAGGCTCCCAAGTCTTACAGTATTTGAAGAAGCCAGGCCAGAGTCCTCAAACCAGATCAATGGTGCACTGTCGTGAATATTTGCAAGTAAAGCTGTTTGGGTTAAAGGATATACTTAGTGACACACTGAAGCTTACACAATGAGATATTTTTAGTTTTTATTTTTATGATTTATTTATATATATTTTTGTTTTCTTTTGGTGGGGGTGGTTGCAAGGCAGAGGACAGATATGGAGGGACAGGGGGATGAGTGGGATTGGGGTGCATGATGTGAAATCCACAAAGAATCTGTAGAGTGAAAAATTATAAAGGCCATTTTATGAAATATGTGTAGATTTTTTGCCTTAGACCTGAGCAGGAAAAGTGCAGATTCCAGAACGTGGAACTGAAAATAAGATTTCAGGCCCCCTCGGACACTTGCTGGATGAATTACATTCCTCAAGCCTCAGGCAGTAGGCCCACCTATGGGTGAGAAAGGCCCAAGGCAGGAAGACACATTCCTGACCACAGATAAAAGATGCAAGCCACCTAGGTGGGGCTATAGCAGGAAGAAGTGAAGATAGTTAATCTGAAATAGTTGGTAAATGACAGGGTGGGACACAGTGACATGGCTATTAACCTTTCAGGGTGGGTTTCTCTGGAATGTTTCGCTATTCTTATGTTATGTATCCTTGGCAACCCCTCACCCCCTCCCAACTCCCCTGGTTTGTGGTTTTGCTCTTTAAAAGACCCCTTACCCATCACTCTGGGCCACACCTTGCTCTTTAGAGAGAGAGAGCTTGTGGTTTGACCGCCGGCCAATTTCCCTAATAAAGCCTCTGCTGATTGCATCCAGGTATGGTTTCTTGTGATCTTTGGGTGGTCGTGATTTCCTGAGACTTGAGGAAGGGTCTCCCGAGTATGGGGGTCTTCAAATCAATTTTAAAAGTTTAAAAAAAAAATGACACTACTTACATAAAAAGAAAATAATAATGTTGACCAGGAGCGGTGTCTGAATACCTCCACCAACTTCCTCAGAGCAGGACTTGTGTCACTAGCAAGCCAGGGAGAGCTGTGGGCTGTGCTAGCTCTCCTGCTGTTCACACAGAGATGTGGACATACACTTGGGTCCTCTGGGCTCTCATCAGCCCACAAACAAAATCCAGGAAGGTGAGTAAGGTGAACTGTTAAGTTCTTTAGAACACTCCCAAGCGGCTTCACAGGAAGAAGCAAGGAAGCTCCCTCACAGGAGGAGGACCTAGGAGCTCGATTGCACCCCCCCCTCCCCAGAGATGCTAGCCTGTCAGTCCTCCTGCATCTTCTTCAGGCTGTGTGGGATTCTGCCCTCCCTACACGCAGGTCTCAGGATTTGAGAGAATGCATGGAGGGCGCAGGTCTCTTGTGTGCAGCAGTGGGAGGCATCCATGCTGGGCAGGCCTTTACAGTGGCCAGTCTCTCCTGTCACCACACTCTACTCAAGCTCTGTATGTACATAAGTCCCCACATATCCATGGTTCCCCAGGCTGGATCCTGGTAGAATTGCAAGTAGAGTCTGTTGTAGACTTGGAACTTTTGTGTACAGCTGTGCAGGAAAACATTCCCTTAAAGCGTGTGCTCTGAATATACTTTGTATTCATTTCTAATTGGTTTGAGGTCTCAGGAGTGGTTGTAATGTTTACCCCATCTTGAAGCTCCAGACCACGTGGCTCCTTATGGAATGTGTGTGTAGTAGTTAATTTTCTCCTTATTGTGACATTACCTGACATAGCAATTTAACAGTGGGAGAGTTTAGTAAGGCTCACAGCTGGAGGCTACAGTCCATCATGGTGAGGGAGGCCTGGCAGCAGAGTTGGATGGAGGTCGTTGGTCACATCACATCTGCAATCAGACAGCAAAGAGATGGACACTAGTGCTCAGCTCACACTCACTCCCAGCCCAGGACCCCAGCCCGGCTCACACTCCCAGCCCAGGACCCCAGCCTGGCTCACACTCCCAGCCCAGGACCCCGGCCCGGCTCACACTCCCAGCCCAGGACCCCAGCCTGGCTCACACTCCCAGCCCAGGACCCCGGCCCGGCTCACACTCCCAGCCCAGGACCCCGGCCCGGCTCACACTCCCAGCCCAGGACCCCAGCCCAGAGATGGTGCCATCCACATTCAGGAAGAGTCTTGTCTCCTAGACACACAAAGACATATAAATATATATTAAAATAATGCTTTAAAAGGTTAGACTATGAAGGGAGTTGTAGGAAGCCTGCATCTAAAAGAGAGGGAGGCACAGGGTTGAACGAGAGGAATAAAAATGGTGGTTGGGATGTATTACATTGTATGAAATAAGAAAAATAGTCAGAAATGTGTTTCCAGTGACTTTGTGCCCAGTTGACAACCACAGACAATCTGATACATTGTCACAGAGACCCACCAGCCTCTGTCTCCCCAGTGCTGGGATTGAAGGCGTGGCCACCACACCTGACTCTCAGATGCTTCTTTCTTCTAGCACTGACCCATACCAAAGTTTCCAACCATGACCAGATACCCCTCCCCTATGATACTTGTGCACACTGTCTTATGTCTGTGTGGCTCCCCTTTGACCTGTATCCAGTTTGTTTTTGCTGAGATGCCACTGTCTAAAAGCCTCTATCCAGAGACAAGCTGAGCTCAGTAGAGAACTCAAGAAAGGCCGCCTTACACCATATAAAGACTGAGTCCATGCTTTACAGGGCCAACAGGAAGTGGGCATGGGTTAAGTATGTCTGGTGAACAAGTAGTGTGAACAAGAAGAAATTGAGAGACACAAAGCCCAAGTAGAGCTCAGAGAGTTTTCCCCAAAATAGTTTCCTTTGTGTGCTGGGTAGGTCTTAACACCAACTAGACAAAGGCTAGAGTCACTTGAGAAGAGATTCTATTGAGAAAATGCCTCTGTCAGATTGGCCTGTGGTACATCTTCTTGAGTGATAGTTGGTGGTGAGCAATGCAGTAAGCAGCACCCCTTCATAGCCTCTGCATCAGCTCCTGCATTCAGCTTCCAGCCCTGTTTGAGTTCTTGTCCTCACTTTCCGAGATGAAGGGCTGTAAACTGTAAGCTGAAATAAACCCTTTTCTCCTCCCACAGTGCTTTAAATCATGGTATTTATCAGAGCAGTAGAAATCTCATACACTTGGCCAAGTTCTCATTACGATCAGAGTGAACAGATGTGAGTGCTTTGGGGTTTCCCTGAGATATGGGTAGGTGGCATTGGGTGCTTCTATACCATTGTTGTAGGCTCGTGTGTGTGTGTGTGTGTGTGTGTGTGTGTGTGTGTGTGTGTGTAAGACCTATAGCTAGCTGTCCCACAAGGCACAGTCACAAGGGTGTGGTTAGTAGAGGCAGATGCTTAAAATCGATTGCATTGAGGAACTGGGAAAGGGCAGACGACAAAATTCTTTCCATTTTGACTCAAACCTACTTCTAGTCTGTAAAAGTTGGAAACTTAGAGGTTCAACTGTACGTATAGTGAGTGTTGGGCTTCCTCTCCACCCCCAAGAGAAAATTCAGTAGTAGATGGGGTGGCTATTAACTCAATTCTGTTTTAACTTCATGTATTCAGTATTAGATTCCATACGTGGAGGGCTCTGTCCCTCAAGACTGTCCCTAAAATTTCCCATGCCACCCTAAGCTCCAGGTTGGATTTCATTGGAGAAGAGGCACATGGGACTCAGAAACACCGCCATTATTGCTCAGTGGTGGAAGATGTTACCAGATGAAGCGATGGGCCACTTTTCTTACTGAGGTGACAAGATGCCTGACTAAAACAATTCAAGAAAATGTTGATGTTGGGTCATGGTGTGCGAGGAAAGGGTCCATCATGGAGGGAACAATATAGCAGGAGTGTGTGCTACCTGGTCATAAAGAATCCACAGTGACAAAGCACAGAGATAAATTCTTGGCTTGTTTTCTCTTTTCTTCTTTTTTTTATCTAGTCTGGAACTCTAGCCCATGTAAAGGTGTACTGAGAGGATGAGAAGATGGAGGTAGAAGAGATGGAGAAAATATGGAGGAGGTGAAGGATGAGGAAGGAGGTGGAGGATAAGGAAGAGAAGGTGGAGGAGGAGATGGAGGAAGAGATGGAGGAAGAGATGGAGGAGGAGATGGAGGAGGAAATAGAGGAGGAAATAGAGGAGGAGATGGAGGAGGAGGGGATGGAGGAGGAGGAGATGGAAGAGGAGATGGTAGAGGAGATGGAGGAGGAGATGGTGGAGGAGGGGATGGAGGAGGAGGAGATGGAAGAGGAGATGGAGGAGGAGATGGTGGAGGAGGGGATGGAGGAGGAGGAGATGGAAGAGGAGATGGTAGAGGAGATGGAGGAGGAGATGGTGGAGGAGGGGATGGAGGAGGAGGAGATGGAGGAGGAGATGGAGGAGGAGATGGAGGAGGGGATGGAGGAGGAGATGGTAGAGGAGATGGAGGAGGAGATGGTGGAGGAGGAAATGGAGGAAGAGGAAGAGATAGAGAAGGAGCAAAAGGAAGAAAAGGAGGTCATGGAGGAGGAAGGGAAGTGATCACTAGTAGTTGTGATCAGTCCTCATCTCATGTCTTCATATCATGAAGGAGAGCTATTATCCAAGGCCTTCTAGCCACAGGATCTCTATCCCTAAGAAGTTACTGGAAGATCCCTGAGGGCTGAGTGGATGGGGAGGGAACAGTGCCAGGAATGATTTGTTGATCATATACAGGAGAAATTGATGAAAGGGTTTGAAGGAGAGAGGAAGGGAGAAAAACAAATTCATGGTGACAATTTGGAGGAAATTCAAGGGTCTGGAGCTCTGAGGTGGTTTTAGAGGGTGTAGTGGAGGACCCTGTGTGGTTACTTGTGGTGCAGGCATCTTGGGAAGAACTTGGGCTTCAAGGGTCAAGATAGGCAGAATTGGGAACAATTCTGAGTAGCAGGAACTTCTGTGGAAACTCCAGAGCCAACAAGGAGAGAGGAAAAAAACCCAAAATGAAAGTAGTCACATAATCTGGGCCCTGGGGATTGTACCTGGCACTCCAGCTCTTGGGAGTAGAGGAAGAAGCAGGAGTTGAGGTTGTATTAAGCTTTACAGCTAGTCTGAGGCCAGCCTGAACTACATGAGACCTTGTCTCAAAAGTCAGTCAACTAACCAATTGACCAAATAAATAAATAAATAAATAAATAAATAAATAAATAAAATCAATATAAATTGATCAGAAAACATTTGAAAGCTGGAAGTTCATTTATGAAAACAGGATGGTGGGAGTGGGCCCAGGCTGGCTTACAGGACATCTGTCTATTATCTATGTGTCTATGTTTGTATCTATGTATGTATGTATGTATGTATGTATGTATGTATGTATGTATCTATCTATCTATCTATCTATCTTTACATATGTGTACATATGCATCTATTTATGTATTATTATCTGTCTATATATTTATCATCTGTCTCTTGATCTATGTATTTATGTCTCTAAGATCTCTATATATGTATCTATGTGTCTATGTATCTATCTATCTGTCTGTCTGTCTGTCTGTCTGTCTATTATTCATTTATCCATTCATAGATACTCTATTCTCTGTGTGTCTCTCATCTGTCTCAAAGCTGACATAAGCATGAGGTGTGGGCATGGACACATAAATCTCCTCTCATGGACCTAGCAACGGCTTACATTATTACCTGTTGCCACTGCCTGCAAAAGTAGTAAAAAATAGAGAGATGAATTCTCATTAAACAGAAAGGCTTCTGCCTGTTGCAGGGAATCATTAATATAGCGAACAGAGAGACTCTAGGAAGAGAGGAGATAGCTGAAAACAGAGTGTCCAACATATGTGGTTAGTGTCAGAAAATCACAAGGAACATATATACAGCCCAGCAGCAAACCCTAAAGCAGAGGACGACCACAAAAACCCAAATGGCAAAAACTTGCTTCTAAATAATCAAAGGAGCCTGGCTAGATATTCCTTTTTTAAAAAATTTCATTTATGCATTCATTTGTTCACTTATTTAACTTTTTTACTGTAATTTTTTTTCTTTTTACCTTTTAATTTAGTTAAACAATTTTATTGGGCTATCATCATGGTGTTTTGTTCAGTAGGTGAATCCCTTTGTTTGGCTCTGTTCCTGCCTCTTCTCTGTTTTCAGATCTCATGTGTGTGTTGTGTACATACATGTATTCTGGGCTGTACAGGTGGAGCACATTGCTTACTTTCTGAGCGGGGTTTGTTTCACCTCATACAACAGTTTCCAATTCTATTCATTTCCTTGTAAATGGAATAATTTCATTCTTTATTATATATTGTGCTGGTTGTTTTTGTTTCAACTTGATACAAGTTGGTGTCATCTGGGAAGAGGGAATCCCAACTGAGAAGATGTCCTCATCAGATTGGCCCATAGGCAAGCCTGTGCTGCATTTTCTTAATGGATGATTGATGGGGGAAGGTCCAGCCCATGGGTGGGGACATTTCTGGGCTGGTGGTCCTGGGTTCTATAAAAAGCAGGCTGAGCAAGCCATGGGGAGCAAGCCAGTAAGCAGCACCCTTCCATGGCTTCTGCATTAAGGTTCCTGCCCTGACTTCCAAAGGTGTAAGCTATAAAGTGAAATAAACCCTTCCCCCAATTTGCTTTTTCCAGTGTTTTATCATGGTAACAAAAATCTAATTAGAATATATATAGTCCACTGTGTTTTAAATTTTCTTATTTTTGCATATTTAAATTTATATATATATTTATGTCTGAGTAATGTACATACTTTCTATTTTGTGTACATTGCACATTTATAACATTTTCTTAACAATTATTAATGTAGTGTGTAGGTGCACATGTGTGGTGTGCATGTACATATGCATGTGTATGTGTGGTGGGTGTGTGTTGCGCTTACTGGAGCCCGATGTTGGACGCCAAACTGTTGCAGCCCGTACTGCCCGTTCCGGTCTGAGGGTCAGGGTCTAGCGAGAGAGAGAGAGTGGGGATAAAGGGGAAGAGACGCGAAGAATGGAGACAAGACAGAGATTCTGATCAAGTCTCGTTTATTGAAGGGAATTCTGAGCTATTTATAGGCTTTTGCCACGTGCCTTGTAGGCGCGTGGATACCACGTGCCTTGCAGGTGTTGATATGACGTAAGCCTTACAGGCGTCTATAGCGTGGACAGCACGTTGCACCGCAATGCCTTGCAGGCGTGGATAGCACATGCGCCTTATAAGCATGTATGGTGTAGATAGCACGTGGACAGCAAGTGAACTGCATTGCCTTGCAGGCGTGACTACCACGTGCACCTTGCAGCTGGGGCCAGTAAACAGCAACACAAAATATGTGGGGTATCAGAGTGTGCTTTAGCTGTTGTAGGCTATTGAAAACCAAATCTTTCGTCAGGGTATATGGTTCCAGATGGCTGCAAAGTTGATCTAGCCGCTTTCTGCTAAAGTCGGCTCCCAACAGGTCCCCCTTTTTAAATTTTTTCAAAAGGGAAGGCTGGGAAAATTTACGGAAACCGTGCCTGTCCTAGGTTGGAACAAAGGACCCCAGCCTCCCTTTCCCGTCCTTGGATACTCAACAGCCATTGGTTGAGCTCCTGTCTTAGGATGGTGAGGCCTCCCTTCTTTTAGGGGCAAGGGTCTCGGTATGCTCTCTTACCCGTCACTGACTATCTGGCTTAGCGCGTAAGTTAGGGGTTAATCCTCATCAGTCTTGATGACAGAGGTTTTAGAGTCCCCTATTTCCAGCCTGTAATAGTGGACCTGTATGGGTTTCATTTGTATAGTATCTCGTACAAAAGCCATCAGTTTGTTGAACCTTATTAACCCAAGAGACAAGAGACTTAGCAATGTCTGAACAGTCAGTATAAAAGCAACACTCTTTTTTAAGGGTAACACATAACTCCCTCTATCAGAGGAGTAAAAAGTGTAAGCCTCTTCTATTCTGTTTATAAATGTCTTATATCAGAATCTAAATCTATATAAATACAAAACTGATCATAGCTTTGATCTAAAGAAAACTAAGGAAATCCCTGTTCCTGCTCTAGTCAATCTCAAACCCAAAAAACAACTATAGTAACTGTGGTAGTGGGTTTTCTCCTAATCTAAATTCCCACTAAATCTAAAACAATCTAGTTCCCCACTAAATCATAAGTCAGGGAATCAAGAGTCCAATAGAGCCACCCTGGAGATATGGGTGGTGATGTCTCCTTCAGCACTGATAACTTCCCAAGTCAGGTTTACTTGTTGATCTGTTCCAATTTGAAGGCAATTGTGAAGCATCTTTATGTTTCCTGTGAAGAAAAAATATGCTTTTCAGGGGGTTTCTCTTCCCTGGATTTGTTATTGTTGTCTATTTGTTTAATCAGTCTCTCTGGCAGCCAACGTGCAGCATCTGCAGTTTGGGAATATATGCAAACAGAACCTCTTCCCCAGATAAGCACTGGGTCTGGCCCATTCCAGGTTCCAGTTAATGGATCTTTCCAGAGGACTGTTGTAAAATTTTTTTTTTGTATCAGGATGCCAGAATCTATCTGCAGCAGATTTTCCTTCAGAATCCAAATTTAAAAAATTTAAAATGAAGAGTGCATGATGAAGGATATTTCTGGGGGATCCCTTGGTAGGGTATCATTCCCCCTTTTTAATTTTTTTAAATTGATATTTAATGGTTTGATGTGTCCTTTCTACTATATCTTGGCCCTGTGGATTATATGGAATACCCGTTTTATGTAGTATTTTCAATCTTTCACAAAATTGGTGGAAACTGGAGCTTGTATAACCTGGGCCATTGTCAGTTTTTATCTGTTTAGGCACACCCATTATAGCGATTGTAGCAAGCATATGAGTGATCACATGTTTGCTTGTTTCTCCAGTTTGTAATGTTGCATAGATGAAACCACTGTATGTGTCTATACATATATGTATATATTTTTGTTTGTCAAATTCATTATAATGAGTAACATCCATTTGTCAGATACTGTTTGGTATCAGTCCCTTTGGATTTACACCCAAATGAGGAATTGGTAAAAGTTTAACACATGATTGACATTGTTTGACAATTTGTCTAGCTTGTTCTCTGGTAATTTTAAACATAACTCTTAAGGTTTTAGAATTAAGGTGATGTAATTCATGAGCCTTTATGGCCTGATCCAAATTAGATTTTTGATTTGATAAAGTCACTGCAGCTATTTGAGTAGCTAGGTCTGCCTTGGTATTTCCTTCAGAGAGAGGACCTGGTAGCCCAGTGTGGGCTCTCAGGTGTCTTATAAAGAATTTACACTTTTTCTTTAAAATTAATTGTTGGCACTGTAAAAACAAATCAGCTGTTTTTGAGGAATGTTTTATTTGTGCAGCAGTTTCTAGCAGAGGGATAGACTGAGCTATGTATGAGCTATCTGTATAAATGTTAATGGGTTGATTTGGAAATGTTTGAAACACAGCAATAACAGCATGTAATTCAACCAATTGAGCTGACACAGATGATGTAGCAAAGGAGATTACTTGATCTTTAAAGGCATAAGCAGCTGTTCCTGATGAGGAACCATCAGTGAAAACTAGCAATGCTTCCTTGATAGGTTCATGTGCAGTACGAGATGGAAAAACAAATTCATGATGATTACAAAACTGAACCAATTTATCTGGTGGATAATGATTATCTATCTGACCAGCAAATGAGGCACATGTAATAGGCCAGACTTCAGAATTCTGCATAAGCCAATCAACCTGATGCCTTGTATAAGGTTGTACTATGACATCAGGATCTTTTCCAAAATATTTTTGACTGTTATCTCTGTCTAACATAATCATATCTGTTACAGCTGTATAGTATGGATTAAGAACCTTCTTGGGGGATGAGGGAAGATGAACCCATAATATGGGTGCAGTTTGCCAAAAAACTGCAGTAGGAGTCAGTTTAGTGTTAAAAATAAGAAAATATAAAGGTTTAGAATAATTAATATGAGTTACAAATTGAGATGAAATAGCACTCTCTACCCTCTGTAAAGCTTTTTTACCCTCCTCTGTTAGAGCCCTGCCAGATTTAGGGTCAGGATCTCCCTTGAGAATATCAAACAGAGGCTTTAATTCTCCTGTTGTAAGTTTTAAATATGGTCTTAGCCAATTAATGTCTCCCAGTAGTTTTTGAAAATCATTAAGTGTCTTAAGGGAATCAGTCTTCAGTGTGGCTTTACTATTAATAATATATGGACCATTAATCTGAAATCCTAAATAGGTATATGGGTCTTGTAATTGCACCTTTTCTGGTGCTATTTGTAACCCTGCAGTCTGTAAAGCTGTTCTAAGATCATCAAAGCACTGGAGTACCTGTTTTCCATCTTTTCCAGCTATCAAAATATCATCCATGAAATGAATCATGTAAATTTGCTTCCACATAGTTCTAACACCCTCTATGGCAGAAGCCACAAACTTTTGGCACAAGGTAGGACTGTTAGCCATACCCTGAGGCAATACCTTCCATTGATATCTTTTCATAGGTTCTCTAAAGTTTATAGAGGGAATATTGAAAGCAAAACGTTTTCTATCATTAGGATGTAAGGGGATAGTAAAAAAAAACAGTCTTTTAAATCTATAACTATTTTATAATAACCTAAAGGTATGGCCACCGGTGTGGGCAGCCCAGGTTGTAAGGCTCCCATTTTAATCATGGTTGTATTAACAGTCCTCAAGTCTTGCAACAATCTCCACTTTCCTGATTTTTTCTTAATGACAAATATTGGGGTGTTCCAGGGAGAGTTACTCTCTTCCAAATGCCCTGCCTGTAATTGTTCCTGCACTAGCAACTGGGCAGCTTGTAATTTTTCGGTGGTTAGGGACCACTGATCCACCCAGACGGGCGAGTCCCCTTTCCAGGTGATGGGATCCGCACAACGTCCTAGGGGTGTAGCTGAATCAGTAGCCCCCATCAAAAATACCCCAAGCCTCTTCTTTCATTGTTACCATAAACTTCAGTAGGATGAATAATTTCATCTTCACCTTTTCCTAATCCTTTGTCTGGGGAAAGCTCAGAGTTTACCATTTGAGCCATGATTACTTCATTAGGGCTGCACATAATCAATCCCAACTGGGATAACAGATCTCTGCCCCAGAGATTAATGGGAAGGCCTGAGATGACATAGGGTTGTATATTTCCTGTATTTCCTTCTTTATCTTTCCACGTTAGCACCTTAGAGCTTTGTAGTGGATTTTGACTTTGGCCAATACCCCTTAAATTGGTTAAGGTTGGGGTCAGAGGCCAGGTAGTAGGCCAATCACTTTGTTTTAGGATAGTTACATCAGCTCCTGTGTCAACCAAGCCTTGGAATGTCTTTCTATCTAGCCAGATTGTCATCATAGGTTTTTGTTTAACTATAGGCTGTACCCAGTATGTATCAGAGGAACTAAAACCTTGATCCCCTCTTTT
The DNA here is from genome assembly GCF_011762505.2 of Arvicanthis niloticus. Lineage (NCBI taxonomy): Eukaryota > Metazoa > Chordata > Mammalia > Rodentia > Muridae > Arvicanthis > Arvicanthis niloticus. The sequence continues at coordinate 138,146,171 of NC_047660.1, forward strand.
AGGATTCTTATATTTGTGATTAGTAGGGTACAATGGAAGTAACAATAGTTGAGCTATCCTCTTTCCTGTAGGAATGGTGACTATGTTCTGAATTGCCTGCGCCATTACCTTAATCTCACCCTGATAATCATTATCTATAACTCCAGGAAAAATTTGTAGTCCCTGCATAGTAGTACTGCTTCTTCCCACTATCAGGCCAAACACATTTGGATAGAGTGGTCCAAACACTCCAGTGGGTAAGGCCTGAGGTTCCATTTCTGGGGTTAATACTGTGTGGGTGGCAGAACTGAGGTCCAGTCCTGTGCTTCCTGGTGTTGCTCGACTAAGTTCAGAAAGGGATTGGTATTTGCTGGTAGGACACTGACTGCTCCATAAGCCTGTTTTGGCTTGTGTCGGTTCGGGGCCTGGAGCTGGCCCCTGTTCCCGTTTCCCTGATCATAGAAAAGGGTGTTACCTTGTGCGTCTCTTTTAGACATACAATGACTAGCCCAATGCCTTCCACGTTTGCAACGTGGGCAGAGCCCAGGCTGTTTTCTGGGCTGTCTCTGGCTTAACTCATTTTCTACTTTGCAATCTCTTGCAAAGTGTCCAGGCTTACCACATTTAAAACATGCCTTTCTGTCTTTATTTGTCAAAAAATCTCTTACAGATTTTCCTTGCATAGCAGCTGTCATAGCTAAGTCCTGTTGATAAGAGGGACCTATGTCAGAACAGAGTCTGATATATCCCGTAAGGTCTGTCTTTTTCCTATAAGGTCTAATGGCCTCTTGGCAGGCAGGATTAGCATTTTCATATGCAAGTTGTTTCACATAATCTACACCTGCCTCTGCATTGTCAAAAATCCTCCCTGCTGTTGTCATTAATCGATGAACAAAGTCAGAAAATTGCTCATCAGGCCCTTTCCTGACTGTTGTTAAAGATGCACCAGGGTCTCCCTTTACCGGGAGTTTACGCCAAGCCTTCATGGCTGCATTTTGAATTTGAGCAAATAAACCTGGGTCATATTGCATCTGGTTATCACTAGAAGCAAATTGCCCTTCTCCTACTAAGGCATCAAAGGACCAACCATTGCCTGCCTGAATGTTTCTCCTAGCTGTCTCTTTATAATTTTCATGATACTCTGATTTCTAAATAAGATAGTCTCCACCACTAAGAACTGCCCTCACTAACATATTCCAATCACTAGGAGTCAGCCACTCCTCTGTAACAGATTCTAAAATTGTAAGAGTAAAGGGAGCAGTGGCACCATATTGAGATACTGCATTTTTTAATTCTTTAATAATTTGAAAATTAAACCCTGTGTGATGTCTCCAAGCAACCCCTTGAGCGTCTCTGGTCTCTGATACAGGGAAAGCCTTAGCGTCTCCCTCCTCTGGCTGATCTGTAGCTGAACTAAAGCTAGAGGATAGGGACTGCCTTTGGACACCAGGTTGAGGAACATGAAAATCCGGGGGATTTTCGCAGTTAGTCTCTTGAGACCTCTTCCCTGTCCTTAATTTCTGTAACTGGTTACTTAAGCCCTGATACTCTTTTTCTAACTCTATCAGTTGTTTAAGGGTAGTAATTTTGTCCTGTAACTCCTTTTTAGGATCTACAACCATTGTCTCCATTGGGGGAGCACTTGGAGGTGGAGGCACATAGAAAGAGGGCATTTCAGCGTCATAAAATTTGACTTCCTCTTCCTCTCGGTCAGCACAATCTGGCTCTGACAAATTGTCATCAACCTTTGGCTGTATTTTGGATTCTAACTTACGCTTCTTTTTATTTTGAACCAAAATGACAGCATTCAAGAACAAAAGCAGAAAATTAACACATGTGAGCAGCAAACAAAACTAAAATAGAGAGTTGAATTCAAGCTGACAAATTTCTTGTCCCATTTTTATTACCTTTCTCGAAACAAACCAAAACAGAGAGTTGGATTCAGGTTGACTAATTTCTTGTCCCATTTTTCTTATCTTTCTCAATGTGGCAGATTCCTGCGGCAACCAATAGATCCTTCTTCCGTAAAGTCCCTTCCTGGGTCTCTCGTTCCCGCTGCCTCTCGTTAAGCGCCAAACTGTCGCGAACGCCCCACGTTGGGCGCCAAACTGTTGCGCTTACTGGAGCCCGATGTTGGACGCCAAACTGTTGCAGCCCGTACTGCCCGTTTCGGTCCGAGGGTCAGGGTCTAGCGAGCGAGAGAGAGAGAGAGTGGGGATAAAGGGGAAGAGACGCGAAGAATGGAGACAAGACAGAGATTCTGATCAAGTCTCGTTTATTGAAGGGAATTCTGAGCTATTTATAGGCTTTTGCCACGTGCCTTGTAGGCGCGTGGATACCACGTGCCTTGCAGGCGTGGATAGCACATGCGCCTTATAAGCATGTATGGTGTAGATAGCACGTGGACAGCAAGTGAACTGCATTGCCTTGCAGGCGTGACTACCACGTGCACCTTGCAGCTGGGGGCAGTAAACAGCAACACAAAATATGTGGGATATCAGAGTGTGCTTCAGCTGTTGTAGGCTATTGAAAACCAAATCTTTCGTCAGGGTATATGGTTCCAGATGGCTGCAAAGTTGATCTAGCCGCTTTCTGCTAAAGTCGGCTCCCAACAGGTGTGTGCCCAGTTCTGTGTGGACTTGTGAGGAGGCCAGAGGAGGATGCTTGGGGTTGTCCCTATTCCTCCTTGTTTCTGATTCTGGAGCCTGCTATGGTTTTGTTTTACTTTGTTTTGTTTTGCTTGGTTTAGTTTCTTTTATTTTTTTATTTCTTTTATTTTTTATTTTTGCTAGGCTGGTGGGTGGCTCCAGGGTCTGAGAGATCCTCCTGTCTCTGGCCCCTCTTAGTTATGCCTATCTCTTTATGGATGTGCTGTGGAACTCAAACTCATGCCCTGTGCTTGCAGAACAAGGGAACTTTCCACTTCGCTGCCACGTTTTCCTTATCACCCATGTTGTTAGGCACATAGGCTGGCACTCATGTTGGTTACTGTGAATGGGGCAGCAATGACCGTCATGTGCAGGTGTCTGCCATGTGTCAGCTGTGTCATTCCTTGGGTACATGCTGAAGTCACACCACAGTCCTAGTTTTGGGCTCTGAAGAGTGTGATCTCCAGAGATCCCCTGGCTTGTAGTTTCAGTAGAAGCAAAATTCCTTTCTTGGTGAGGTTCAATCTGTTTCTTAAGCACTAGAGCTGGGCAGTGAGTGTGCAAAAGGAGTCCAACTGCAGCAATGGCAGAAAGTGCTGACCAGAACCACGACAAACCTCATAGCTGACTCTTAAAAAAGGTTGAGAGGCTGGAGCAACGGCCCAGTGGTTAGAGCACTGGGCTGCTCTTGCAGAAGACCAAATTCAATTCTGCACTCACCTGGTGCTCACAACCATCTGTAACTCCCTTGCAAGAGGACACTACACCCTCTTCTGGTTTATGTGGGCACAGCTCTCACACACAGAAAACCATACATAAATAAGTCTTCAAAAAAAAAAAAACTTGGTCTAGATATGCATTATATAAAATGAAGCTGTCTTACTGAACTGTAAAGAAGACTGAAGAGAGGCCAGCCTGGACTACATGCAACCCTGTTAAAAAAAAAAGGGGGGGTGGGGTGGGGTGGGCATCGAGCTGGTCCAGTGGTAAAGGCAGACTCTGAGTTCTATCCCTGGGACCTGCTGCATAGGGGAAGGAGGGAACTGATTTTCCATTTGTTCTCTGACCTGCACATGTGTAGTGACAATCACACACACACACCAATAATAAATAAATCACATTCTTTAAAACCTTTAAAAAAGGAATTAAATTATGTTTCTATTATGGATAGAAATGGAGGTCATTTTATTAAAACAAGACAGACATAGATAGACTCAAAGCCATCCTTTTCTCTAGTGTTAGGCATTTGGAGAGAGAAATACACAAGAAGGGCCAATTTGATGAGGGTAAGGCAGAGGCCTGAGGAAAGGTGCAGGGGCAGAGGGAAGTGGTGAGGGGAGGCAAGAGAGCATTGTGGGGGTGAAGGTGAGCCCCATGTGGGAACATGTCATAATGAAACTCTATTTTCAGCTCTAGCCGAATCAATTAATGGGATATTCAAACCGGATGAAGCATTATTCAGATCGGAAAGATGCAACTGCATATTGCTACTTAGACGTGGAAAGTAAGAAGGCTGGATTCCGCCGGGGCGGTGGTGGCGCACGCCTTTAATCCCAGCACTTGGGAGGCGGAGGCAGGTGGATCTCTGAGTTTGAGGCCAGCCTGGTCTACAGAGTGAGTTCCAGGAAAGCCAGGGCTACACAGAGAAACCCTGTCTCAAAAAAAAAAAAAAAAAAAAAAAAAAAAAAAAAAAAAAAAAAAAAAAGGCTGGATTCCCTAGAGCCCTGTGAAATGTGTGGGACGCTTCTCAGAAGTTTTGGTTGT
>NC_047660.1:138155561-138328061 GCF_011762505.2 Arvicanthis niloticus
GTTACTAATATCAAGATCCAAGGTTCTTATCTAAGTACTAATGAATGTTACTACTAGAAGTTTATTTTTAAATGTTGAGACAAAATCTTGCTGTAGCTTGAGCTGACCTGGAACTTGCAATGCCCCTGCCTCAGCCCCAGCATGACACAAGTACCACCTAGGTTTAATTCTCTGCCTATATTTCAGCATTTGTGTTTTTCTTGTGAGAATGTCATGGAACCCAGACTCTTTCCTACATTTTGAAAGTCCTCTGCTGCTGACATTCCAGCCCCCCCCGCCCCCCCCCCCGAGTGGGAGTCTAGGAGGGGGCTCCATGCCTGAGCCATGCGGGGCCCCAGCTCCTCATTACCCTTCTCACTAAGATGCAGCCTGCTCTTAGAGGTGGGCTGAGAAAACAAAGGGACAGAAGCAGCGGGATCAGGGCTCCCAGGCTCCCGGGAAGAAGATAACAAGGTGGGATGTTCCTGGGATCATGCCTCCATTTTACTCTACCATCTCGCCACCTTCTTTTCTTCCCTCTCTCCTTTCTTTCTCCCTTTCTCAATTTCTTTTGAGACAAGGCCTCGTATTAGCCTGGGCAGGCCTTGAATTCTGTGATTATGAATTCCTGACACGTTTGCTTACAGATCTCCAGTGCTTGGTTGGCAGGTGTGCACTGCCACACCGGCTTTAAGCAGTGCTGGGGCTTTGTGGGTTTGAGGCAGTGCTCAGCCTACTGAGACACATCTAGTAACTCGGGTTGGCCTCAACTCCCAACGCAGCAAAGGATGAGTTTGAACTCCTGAACTCCTGACCCGTCTGGCTCTGTTCCCCGAGTGCTGGGCTGACAAGCGTGGACTAGCAGCCAGCCTCATGTGGTGATGAAACCCAGGGCTTCCTGAGTGCTGGGTTCAGGCTCGGCCAACTCAGGCCATTCCCTTCATATGTCCCTCCCTCTCTCCCTCCCTCCCTCCTTCCTTCCTTCCTTCTTTCCCTCCCCCTCCCTCTTTTCTGCCTCCATCCTCCATCCCATCCTACTGGATTCCCAGCCTTACCTGTGAGATTCAGCTGTAACTCAGCTACGTGCATCTGGAAGAAAATACCAGAAAATAGAGAAAGAGCATTAGAGCCTTGGGCTTGAGAGGCTCTCTGGTCCTGTGTGCCGGCTGGCTGCGGTCCCTCCTGCACCCCACTGTCCCACTTTGCGATTTTTTCGTTGATTTTTCTTTGCTGTAAAGTCTTATAGAGGCCATCGCGAAGTTGCAGGCCTCACACAAAGTAACAAGATCGTCCAAACAATCTAAAGGTTGGTTTGTTTTCCCTGGTACCCGGGTCTCAGGTCACCCTTCCCACTACTTCTCCAAAGACACAGGTGGGCGGTGCCTGACCTTTCAGCCAAAAGCGGCTCGGGATTCCACCCCCTCAGCACTAGCTAGGTAAGCCCCTAGCAACGTGTGCGTCAGTCTTGGGCATGGTAGGGAAAGCCGGGGGACCTGATCGTTCTAGCCGCTCAAGGCGGCATCTTTCCCAGTCCGGGATCCTGTGCTTCCGGGCAGCGGGGACCAGCCTGGCCTCCATAGTCGGCCTCTCCTGTCTTCTCTCTGTCTCATCTTTCTCTTTTCGATCCATCTCATTCCGATTTTCCGCCCCCCCCGCCCCCCCCCCCCCCCCCGCCCCGCCACCGTCGCGTCCTTTGCCTGTGCTCGAGCGCATCCGCTAGATACACCCTCCCAGCGCCTGTCTGGTCCCCTCCAGCCAAGGGCACCTGAATGCTCTCTCTCTCCTCCTCTCACCTTAAGTGGCTCCTGCAGCCTCTGTTGCTGCTTACTGAGGTGCCCACCACAGTGGAACCAACAGCAAATCGCAATAATAAACACCACCAGCAGCCATGGCAGCAGGCGCTGGAGCGCGGTTCCGCTCCAGCGTATCCAGGGGTAAGGGCGGCCTTCCTCCGGCATCCCTGCACCGATAGCGGCAGGCAGAAGGCAGCAGGAAGCTGTAGCCTCCTCAACCGATCTTCTGACGCTTCTGCCTGCCTTGACCTGCCCTTAGAACCCCGGGGATGTCCGACGCAGGGGAAGAACTGGGCCTCTTCTCAGAGGGCAGGGAAATCCCCTCGTGTTGTGGCACCTCCTGCCATCCTGCACACAGGCCTGCTTCAGCCTGTCCTTCAGAACAGAATATTTTGTCTTCTGATTGGGCACACAGCCCCCTGCTGCTTCTGCCTGGTGCTCATTCATTCATTCATTCATTCATTCAACGTATCATTCAACTGAGAATCTATTACTGGTTCAGTATTGGGCTGGATGCTAGGAAACTAGGAAGCATCCACTTCCAGGGATCCCTTGTGCTTCCCAAAATATTTGGACGCGATTGTTGGCTTTTCCATGGGGGCCATTATAAACATCTCACATTGGAACTCACCATGTAGCCCAGGCTGGTCTAGAATTTGCCATGTTGTCCATAGTGACCTGCAACTCCTCAAGTAGTCCAGGCAGGTGTGGAGCTTGTCATGTAGCCCAGGCTGGCCTCTAACTCATCCTTCTGACCGCAGGAATACTTAGATTGTTGGTGTGAGCCACCACACTCGGCTTTGTCTTGATAGCTAGCATTTTGATTAGCCTGACTCTATCCATGTCACCGGGAAACTGAGAGCATGACCCTATCTGAAGGTAGATACAGCCGTTGCACTCCTGCACTTACTTCAGCTGTGGTAATTAGCACAAGATGTCCTGGCCAGGTTTGGCATGGATAGGGGCAGGGCCACGAGATTCGGCCCCTCCATGGGGCTTTCTGGGCAGTTCTGGTTGCAGAGAAAGGAAGGCTACTTTCTTCAGTGTTGTGGCCACCAGTAAGTGGCCACTGTCCCGGGAAACAGCGTCCTGCCCATGACTCAGCACTGCACACAGAGGAAGAAAGTGTCAGGCAGAGGTGGCCGCGGGAAGGGGGGGGCAGCACTTGCTCAGAAGAAAGCAGGAGGAGGGGAGTGGCCTAGAGAGGGGAAAGGGGGCGGGGTGACGAAAATTCATTCTGTGAATATGTGAAGCTGTCAGACAATAAGGAACAGGCAGGCAGACAACCAGGCCTGGTGCTTTCAGGTGGCCTCCGCTTTGCCCTAGCTCCATTGACAGATGAGACGCCATATTAGAGTGAGCAGCACAGAGTTTACTTGGAACCAGCATAGGCCAGAAAACACTTGAGGGGTGAGGTGCCGAGCTGAGCAGCAGCTATCCCAGCCTGGCAGGCCTGGGGCTTGTATCTCTCCTGTCCCTGGTGTCCTCTCCTCTGGGCCTTCTCTGGGCATTCCACGAGTGCCGTGTGTTCTTCACGGAAGTCTATTTTTACCAGAATCCAGACTGTTCTGTAAGATATTGGAACACATCAATAAGCTCAAGTTCTTCTGAAGGAAAAGGTGCCAGGGAGAGGTTGCCTCTGAAGCAGGTTTGAGCTGGCCCACCTTCAGATTCTGTTTTGGGGAGAACTTGTTGGTCAGTGGCCCCTGGATCTAATCTCCTACAATTCAGATGTGGTGAGATGGGGTTAGTGAGGTTGAGCGTGTCTATTCCAGAGAGAGGACTCACTTCCCAGCACCCATGTCAGATGGTTTAAAATGATCTGAAATCCCAGGCCCAGGAGTATTTGGCAACTCTGGTTTCCATGGGCACCTGTACTCATGTGCACATATCATCCCCAAACACATAAATTAAAATAAAACAAACCTTTTAAAAAATAAAAGTAGGCTTTGGCTGTAGCTCAGTGGATACAGACAGGAGGATTGGGGTAGCTCGTGGATCAGCCGAGCTGAAACGGAGCCCTCCAGGCTCAGTGAGAGACCCAGCAGGTTCTCATAACTGAGTCAGTTCTTCAACTCCATTTTGGGGGTTTGAGGCATCTAAGGCATGTGGTTCATGCGAGGTTTTTATTGCTGGTGAACACCACGACCAAAGCACCTCGGAGAGGAAAGGATTTATTCCTCTTTATAGTTCCTCATCAGTGAGGGAAGGCGGGGCAGGACTGAAGCAGGAGCCTAGGGTGATCTCTGGCTTACTGACCTGCTCAGCCTGCATTCTTGTAGGGCTTAGAACCGTCGGCATGGAAATGTAGTGTGCTGGGCCCGCCTACAGTGAACATTGATCAAGGAAATGTAGTCCTATCCTGTCAAAGGACAATCTGGTGGGGTATTTTCTCAGTCGAGGTTCCTCCTCCTCAAAGCACCCTATTTGTGTTGACATAAAACTATGCAGTACACTAGGAAATTAAATTCACAGGTAACTACAGCTGGAGGAGTTTGAACTTTATAAACAATCCATGTACCAATGATTTAAATCATGTTTTACTCATCACCATCACCATCATCATCACCATCACCATCATCATCACCATCACCATCACCATCATCACCATCACCATCATCATCACCACCATCATCATCACCACCATCACCATCATCACCATCATCATCACCATCATCATCATCACCATCATCGTCACCACCATCACCACCATCACCATCATCACCACCATCATCACCATCACCATCATCATCACCACCACCATCATAATTATCATCATCATCACCACCATCATCACCATCACCACCATCACCATCATCACCACCATCACCATCATCACCATCACCATCATCATCACCATCATCATCATCACCACCATAACCATCATCACCATCATCATCACCATCACCATCATCATCATCACCATCATCATCACCACCATCACCATCATCACCATCATCATCACCATCACCATCACCATCATCATCACCATCACCATTTGCAGTGGTGAGGACGGAAGCTAGGGTAGTGTATAGTTGGCAAGTGTTGCCCATTCATCATTCGTCCATACCTCATCCCACTGGCCTTGGGGCATGGCTCAGGGGTGGACTCCCTGCCTAGATTCCTCGGGGAGCAGTGGGGGCATGGTCAGGGATGAATTCGTGCAAGCCCCCCCCCGCCCCCTGCTAGAATCCCCCAGTGCGGGGCTGGGGCTATGCTGGATATAAAGGTTGGCGCTAAGTGCTAACCTACCACTGCTATACAGTGGGCTGGGCTTTCACTCCTAGCCCAGCAGGCTTTCTGGTTCTTGGGGAATCTTCTGTCTCTTTTCTCTTGCTTCCTATCTGGGAAATGAGCTTTCTGCCCCTTTTGGAGGCCCTCGGGGATTGGTCCCTTTCAAACTGAATAAGGGGGGAAAAATCACCTCAGGAATTCCATGGCAGTGGCAGAGAAGTCACAAGGTAGCTCACGGTAACCTTCGTGGATGTTTGCCAAGAGCAGGGCTTTCCCCCACCTGCAGCCCCCCCCCCCCCACTAAGCCACAGCCAGGACAGGGCGGGGGTAGAGAGTGTGGGGCAGGGCTCAGAGGATTGACTCATGGGACCACAGGAACAGGAAGAAGTCCATTTCCTTCAGGAAGCCTAGAGACATCAGTCTAGCCTCCGTAGCGTTCTGCTTTCTTCTCAGGACCGCTGGACAATTCTCTCCCCCACCCTGCACCCAGGTGTCTAGCAAATATTGAAACTGCTGAGTCAAGGTTTCTCTTGGTCAAACTTAGTCTTTTCCTCACCTTCCCTTCTCTAATTGCTTGCTTCCTCCTGCCTGTGCACAGCATACTTTGGCTAAATCAGGGTTTCTGTTGCTGTGATTAACACCGTGACCAAAAGCAGCCTGGAGGGAGAAAGGGCTTACTTCCCCTTAAACTCCCAGGTTACTCTCCTTCACACTGCTGAGGGAAGGAAGTCAGGGCAGGAACTTGGAGGCAGGAGTTGATGCAGAGGTCATGGAGATAGGCTGACAAAACCCAGCTAGCCTAAACCCTTCTGGTTCCAAACAGTCCTTTCACACTCCTTTGGGTGAGTTTCAGAGGTGGGACACTTGCAGCATGAATGGGGGTTTGTCTGTAGCTGCACACCTGTGATCACTATAGTATCTGGGGGTCTATGGGGCCATTGAACTACGAGGTCATTGTAGAGTGTTTCCGTTTTGGTCTACCTGTTTTAATTTAGGCTTTTATTTTTGTGAACTTTTTGTAAGATTTTCTGCTCTCAAGATGGAAATTCAGATGGCTGAGGGATTAAGAAAGTGACTGCACATTTGACATTGGAGTTTCACACCATCTCCAGTATTGCGTTAGTGTGGACTCTGAGTCTCCTCGGGAATTTGAAAGTGGATGAATCAGAATGCTGGGCTTACAGTCTTTTCCTCCAGAGAGTAATTTTGTTGGTTTCTACACCAGCTGTGTAAGCTGACCCATGTTGACTGTATTATTTTCTATCAGTCTAGTGACTTTTATAATTTATTTATTTATTTTTAAAATCTAATTTCATTCAGGCAGTGGTGGTGCATGTCTTTAGTCCCAGCATTTGGGGGACAGAGGCAGGTGGATCTCTGAGTTCAAGGCCAGCTTGGTCTGTACAGTTCCAGGATAGCCAGGGCTACACAGAGAAACCATGTCTTAAACCACCATTTTTAAAAAAATTATATATATGTGAGTGTATGCGTGTGTGTTTGTGTGTGTGTGCGCGCGCGTGCGCATGCACAGTGTCTGAGGAGTCCTGAAGAGGAGGTTGCCCCCCTCGGCCTAGAGTGTGGGTGGTGGTCAGCTGGGAACTAAACCCAGGTTTTCTGCAAGAACAGGCAGTGCTTTTCAGCCCCTCTCCCAGGCACCTTATGTTCCTATGGAAACATTATTTAATTGCTGGATTGCCATTGGGACTATCCTTATTTTCATATGCATTTGATTAGCGTTGGGTATTTCTGCTCATTCAAATTCAAACAGCAACTGAGATCATAAAGGAGGTTTGTGGTGCCGCTCTGTGGTGGGCAAGGCCTGTGGCTCTCCCTCAAGTGTAAGGTAGGGTCCTCCCTTCAGACCTATTTCCAGTGAATTCCCAGCAAATTAAATTTCAGATGAAAGGTATTTTTATTTTAATGAAATAAAAAATACGGATCCTTCTCAGTGTGTTATTATACATGTCTCATGTTTGCAATGCAAGAGGGGAGTGTGGTGGTGATGGATGATGGTGAGGCTGCTGACTGAGGTGAAGAGTGGTCTTCTGGCTGGTTTTGTGAGTCAATAGAGTTCTCAGAGACAGGGCTCTCAGCTGAGGAAATGCTTCTGGAGATCCTACTGTAGGGCCTTTGGGGCCATCCCTGGGTTGGCAGTCTTGGGTTCTATAAGAATCAGGCTGAGCAAGCCATGTGGAGTAAGCCAGTGAGCAGCACCCACCATGGCCTCTGCATCAGCCCTTGCCTCCAGGCTCCTGCCCTGCTTAAGTTCCTGTCCTGACTTCCTTTGGAGATAAACAGTGACCTGGAAGTATAAGCTGAAGAAACCCTTTGCACCCCAACTTGCTTTTTGGTCATGGTGGCTCTTCATAGCGATGAAACCTTGACTAAGAGAAGTGGTGTTGGTGATGGGGTGGGTGTGGTGATAGGGTGGGTGTGGTGATGGGGTGGGTGTGGTGATGGGGTGGGTGTGGTGATGGGGTGGGTGTGGTGATGGGGTGGGTGTGGTGATGGGGTGGGTGTTGGTGATGGGGTGGGTGTGGTGATAGGGTGGGTGTGGTGATGGTGTGGGTGTGGTGATGGTGTGGGTGTGGTGTTGGTGTGGGTGTGGTGATGGGGTGGGTGTGGTGATGGGGTGGGTGTTGGTGATGGGGTGGGTGTGGTGATGGGGTGGGTGTGGTGATGGGGTGGGTGTGGTGATGGGGTGGGTGTGGTGATGGGGTGGGTGTGGTGATGGGGTGGGTGTGGTGATGGGGTGGGTGTTGGTGATGGGGTGGGTGTGGTGATAGGGTGGGTGTGGTGATGGGGTGAGTGTGGTGATGGGGTGGGTGTGGTGATGGGGTGAATGTAGATCACTTTTTGGCCTCCATATGCTTGTTGAGTCTGTGAGAGCCACGCCCAGCCATAGTATAATGGAAAGTATATTCAGTCTAATCTCGAAGGCTGCCATAGTTGCAGTCTCAATAATGTTAAAAGTCCAAAGTTCAAAGTCTCTATTGAGATTCGTCCAATCACTTAACTGTAATCCCTATAAAATCAAAATAAAAAGCAGATCACATATCTCCAACATCATATTACCATTCTAAAACATCATAGTTAGGAGATACTGGACCAAAGCAAGACTGAAAGCCAGTTGGATAAACTTTAACATCTGCATCCCCATGTCTGATGTCAAAGCTCTCTTCAGAGCTCCAAATCCTTTTATCTTTGCTGACTGCAACAAACATCTTTCTCTTGATCTGTTTCCACTCCGTTAGCAGCTTTCCTCAGTAGGTACCCCACAGCTCTGACATCTCTAACATCTTGGGGTCTCCACAGCAACTTTAACTTTACAGCTTCTTGTTCCAGTGTCTGGGATCCACATATGATCTTCTGGGCTCCGTCAAAGGGTTGGGTCGTTTCTCCAGCTCTACCTTCTGTACCACTCTAGGCTCTGGTTGACTCAACTCCACTGCTGCTGCTGTTCTTGGTGGTCATCCCATGCTACTGGCAGCTTCTTCTTCTTCTTCTTCTTCTTCTTCTTCTTCTTCTTCTTCTTCTTCTTCTTCTTCTTCTTCTTCTTCTTCTTTGGTTTTTTCGAGATAGGGTTTCTCTGTGCAGCCCGGCTGTCCTGGAAGCTGGCCTTGAACTCAGAAATCCGACTGCCTCTGCCTCCCAAGTGCTGGGATTAAAGGCGTGTGCCACCACCTCCAGGCTACTGGCATCTTCAATACACTGGGGTCTTCTGCTGCAGCTAAGCCTCACTAACAGCCTTTCATAGGCTCTCTTCATGGTGCCAAGACTCAACTCCTTTGTATGACTCCTTCAGTCCTGGGCTATCAACTGAGGTGCAACTGAGGCTGCCTTCACCAATGGCCTTTCCTGGCCTCACAGTACCGAGACTTATCTGCTCTCCATGACCCCTTTATGCCTTCAAAACCAGTACCACCTGGTGGTTCTTACACATTACTATGTCCAGTTGCAGCATGAGGTACAACCATGGCTATATCTGGAACACAGCTTCTTTGTGCTCTCAGAAACTATTTCCAAGATTTTACCTCAGTGATGCTGGTCTCTTCTTGATCACTGCTAATTTCTTAGCCCCAGCTAGCCTGCATCAGTCGTCCCTTCTATTCTGGACTCTAAAGCCAGAGCCAATGTCTGAAGCTGCCAAATTCTGCTGCTTGTTGAGGTTGGAACATGGCTCCCTTGTTCTACTATCTCCTGCTTTCCGTTTTTCAACTTCTTCACTGCCTAACCTTGGCTGTCTCAGAACTTGCTCTATAGACTGACCTTGAACTCTGAGATCTGCATGCCTCTCTCTGAAGTGCTGGGATTAATGTTCTTGTCCGTCATGCCTAGACTTAAGTTTTTTTTCTACTTGGAACTTTCTCTATACCAGGCTGGCCCTGAACTCAGAGATCTGCTTGTCTTTGCCTCCTGGGATTAAAAGTGTGCACCGCCATGCCTGGGCCTACCTGCTAGGTTAAGTCTTGCAGGTTGATCGGGGCCACCTTGCTGGAGTTTCCCAGGCAAGGAGTCAAGTACAGCGGTCAGGAAGACCCAGCCTGACCACTTGGCCATCAGGAGAGTTTAAGCTTCAAGGGATTTGAGGTCCACTGTGCTTTCCAGTGAGAATATTCAGCTGACATAGGTCCTCCAGCCTGTTTTATGTGAGTGATGTGGACCCAGGCAGAGACTCCATCTATCTTGACAGCAGTCGGTGTGGTCAGCAGCATGACATAGGGTCCTTTCCACCTGGGTTCGTGCTCAGTGTCTCCGGATGTAGACCATGTCCTCTGGTTGGACTTTGTGTGGGACTGGAGTTTCTGTGGCATACAGGGCCGAGAATTGGGGCCACAGATTTTCTTGAACAGTTCTCAGGGCAATCAGTCTCAAGAAGAGGGTTTTGTTATTAGGGGGAGGAACATCTACTACAGCTTGATACTACAGCTTGATACTTGATACTGTAGGTATCAAGGTGGCCCCATAAAGAATCTCAAAGTGGGTGAGATTAAAGTGATAGAGAGTGTCCCAAGCCTGGAACAGGACCAAGGGCAGAAGCACCACCCAGTTCTTGCCAGTCTCTAAGGTCAATTTAGTTAAGGTCTCCTTTAGGGTTCTATTCATCCTTTCTACCTGTCCTGAACTCTGGGGACAGTACTCACAATGAAGTTTCCAATTGGTCTCTAGTATCTTGGCCAATCCCTGTCTTACCTGGGAGACAAAAGCCGGTCCATTGTCAGATCTGATTACCTTTGGGGCGCCAAACCAGTGAAAAAGTTCTTCCAGGATCTTTCTTGCTACTATTGTAGCCATTTTCTGCTTGGTGGAGAAGGCCTCAACCCACCCTGAAAAAGTGTCTACGAACACTAACAGATATTTATATCCACACTTCCCTGGTTTAACTTCAGGAAAATCAACCTCCCTGTAGGAACCTGGCCTTTCACCTTTCACCCGTTTGCCTATGGGGCAGCCAGCCGCCTTTGCATTTACTTGTTGACAGGGGGTGCAGTTTTTGATGACCCCCTTTGTTAATGTTGGTAGCTTTAAGATAGATAACCTGGGATCCCCTGATAGCCTTTATGAGTTTGGCCATCCCTGGATGGGTTCATCTGTGCAATAAGTCTCTAGACTGGCTTTCAGTAAGGATGGTTTTTCCTTCTTTAGCGAACCATTGTTCTTTCTGGAAGTAATTAGTAGGTGTCCTTTTCATCTCTTGTACTTCTAGATCTGAATATTTGGGAGGGGATCTGGGAAGGGGAGCAGTTATCAGCAAGAGGTGGTTCTTTTAGTTTTCTTATCTCCAGGACAGAGGTGCTCCTGGTGGCTACTTCCCTGGCAGTCTTACCGGCCATGTTATTTCCTTGAGCAATGGGGTCTATCTTTCTGGTGCCCGGGACAGTGAATAATGCTTACCTTCCTTGGTAAGAATAAGGCAGATAGCAAGGTAAGTATCTCAGGCTTGTTCTTGGTCTTTCTCCTGTCAGATGTCAGAAGGCCCCTTCTCTGATATATCGCTCTGTGGACTTGGGCAGTGGTGAAGGTGTATCTGCTATCTGTATAGATGCTGATTGTTTTTACCTGCTCCCAGGGTCAGAGCCTTGGTGAGAACTATCAGCTTGACTTTCTAGGCCAAAGTCCTGTAGGGCAGCAGCTTTGCCCAGATAACTTGTCGTCCATCTACCACTGCTGCCCCTGCCCACCGTTGACCATTGTCCATGAAGTTGCTCCCATCAGTGAACCATGTTTTCTTGAGCATCTGACAGGGGTTGATTGGTGAAATCCTCATGCCAGCCATGAGCTTCTGCCAAGATGTGCTGGCAAACAATCATGGGCCTGAGGTTCTGCCTCAGGGGTCAGGGAGCAGGGTAAAAGGGTTGAGAGCCACAGGGGGAGTGAAGGTGATCCTATCTAAGTTAAGCAGTAAAGTGGTAGTGGGTCACACAAGTGTTGGTCAGCCATTGGTCAGGAGGCTGCCAGACCACAGTCTCCAGAGTGTGGGGCACTGTGATTGTCAAATTCTGTCCCATAGTCAACTTACCAGTGTCTTTGACTAGGATAGCCATGGCTGCTACAATGCACAGACAAGCAGACCATCCTGTCTCTACAGGGTCCAGATTCTTTGATAGGTTTGCTACTGGCCTGTTCCAAGGTCCTAGGCGTTGCATCACCGCCCCCTTGGCTATTCCTTTACTCTGTGACACATACAAGTGAAAAGGCTTGGTGGTGTCTGGGAGACCCAAGGCAGGGGCTGATAGCAGGCCCCTCTTCATGGCATTGAATGCTAGTTGTTTCTTTTCTCCCCATATGAATGAGTGTCCATCTTTACTTAGAGGGTACAGGGGGCAGCAATTTCAGCAAACCCATAGGTGGCAGAACCCTGCTGTGCCTAAGAATTCTCTCACCTGTTTCGGACTTTTGGGTGGAGGGATGTGAAGGATGGTCTCTTTTCTGGCCTCTGAAAGTCATATCTGCCTATCCTTTAAAAGGCACCCCAGGTAGCTCACCTGCTGCCAGCAGACTTGGGCCTTTTTGACTGATACGTGGTATGCCAGGTCTCCTAATTCTGCTAAAATTCTCTTAGTGCCTGCCAGGCAAGCTTCTCCAGTTTCTGCTGCAATGAGAAGGTCATCTACAAATTGTAGGTGGGTTACCTGGGGGTTGGCCTCCTGGAAAATGGCCAGGCCCTGATGAAATGCCTCATCAAAGATGGTTGGTGAGGTCCCGAAGCCGTGGGGCAATCTAGTCCAAGTCAACTGCCCTGTGACCCCTTATCAGGGTCTTTCCATTCAAAAGCAAAATATTCTTGACTCTTGGCTGCTAGTGGAAGGCAGAAAAATGCATCTTTCAAGTCTAGGACTGTATACCAAGTCCTGGAGGGTGGTAATGAGCCCAGGAGGGTGTGTGGGTTGGGTACCACGGGGTGGATGTCTGCCACCTGTCTATTCACTTCTCTTAAATCCTGTACTGGCTGGTAATCCTGAGTTCTGGGTTTTCTCACGGGGGAGGAGTGGGGTGTTCCAGGCCAATTGACACTCCTGCAACTCCTCAGCTGGAAGAGTCTGTTGATATGGGGTCTTATCCCTTCCCGGGCTTCCTTGGGCATCTGGTAATGCCAGATGGAGATAGGAGAGACTTGTGCCCTTAGCTCAACCACCACTGGAGGCTGGTGCCTTGCTTTTCCCATCCCAGCTGTCTCTCCTATCCCCGGGGAAAAGCCTCCAGTCACCAGTCTGTTTCCTTTGCTGTAGACCCTTTGGGACTTGGTTCTAATAACACTTACTCATCCTTTAACTTAACAGTGAGCACTTGAATTCACTCCCTGCTTGGTCCTTTGATTTGGGGCCCTTCTGGGAGGAAATGAATGCGTGCCCCATCAGTCTCTCCCTAACAGGGGATGGGAGCAATCAGAATGACCATAAAAGAATGGGATACTCGGCTCATGCCTAGGTCAACAGATCTTCAAGTAGTGCATGAATATTGTTTGGTGCCGGTAGCCCCTTGCACCCCTGACCTATTGCTTAACAGGGGCTCGTCAGACTGTACCAAGATGGAATATTGAGCCCCTGTATCAGCTAAGAATTGGGTAGGCTTCCCCTCCACTTCCAGTGTTACCCTGGGCTTGGCCAGCGGCTTCCGCTCTTTCCAGATCCACTCCCTTTCTCCCCTGCTCTCCCTCAGTACTGTGGCCAAGATCTGACGGAGGCTTCTACATCTTGTCTCTTTTCCCGTTTCACTTCCCTTTCATCCTCCTCTTCCTTGCTTCTTTCTCTTCCTTGGTTTCCCTACTCTGATAGACATTTCTGCCACTCGCAATAACTCTCTCAACAACTTATCCAGCAATCCTTCTCACTTCTGAAGTTTCTTTTTACGACTAGCCTGTCTATAATGGTCACAGTCACAGCGGCTTCGTGCTCTTCACTGCTTGGGTCATATGGCGTGTATACTGACAGAACGCCTCCATAATTCTCTCTAAGAAAACCGCTGGTGATTCGTTGGGCCCCTGCTTAAACTCTCTCGCCTTAGTCAAATTGGTGGCCACCTAGTGGTGCCCTTGAGACCTGCCCAAAGAGCCGGGCGATAGACCTTCCCGTGTTCCTTACCTCCAACTGAATAAAAATCCCAGTCTGGTCTCCTAAGGGAAACCCTTCATCAAAGCCAGTGGGATTCTGGGTTTGGGCACCATTCTCTCCTGCAATGTTCTTTCTAGCTTCCAGGAGGACGCACTCCTCCTCCGTGGTGAAAAGAACCTGTAGGAGCTGTTGACAATCATCCCAGGCGGGCTGGTGGGTAAAAAGAATAGACTATCAAGTTAGTGAGCCCCTTGGAGTTATCAGAGAAAGGTGGGTGTCATGACTTCCAATTGTACAAATCTGAGGAAGAAAAAGGCCCATATTGCATGGCCTAGTTGCCAGCTGCATCTATGGGCCCAAAAGTCTGCAGCGGGAGGGCCACAGTTGTATCAGGGGAAGTGCCTCTCTTGCTCCGGGTTCCCATCGTGGGTCCTGGATCTTCACCTAGGCGGGGTAGGGGTGGGTAAATCCCTTGGGGGGCTGGGGCTGGAACATGGCCCCAGGCATGGGACCCGGTTATGTTGGGGTTGTGTGGGCAGCCTCAGGGGGTAGGGTAGGGAGGTGGAGGCGGGGATCTAGGAGGAGGTCTGTCACTCCAGATTCTTGTAAGACCTTCTTCGGAGTTGACTCACTAGGTGACGAGTCTTTCTGTTCCTGTTGGCCAGGACCTGTGAAGGTTCTTGATGGGAAGAAAGGCCCTGACGCACAAAGGGATCAGTAAAGAGGTCCTTCCAGAGGACAATATAAGGAACCTGGTCAGGGTGACTGGCCGGCCCGACCCAGAAAATCTTGACTTCTATAACGACTGGGAGATTGAAAGTCCCAATTGCAATGCTGAGGAGCATAAAGATATCAATCTCTTTTTTAAAATTATCACTGACAAGTTATGAACTCAATCTCTGATCTCACCCCAATGAACTAACTACCAGTCGAAGGGGGCTGACTCTGCCTGTCCCATGTCCAAAAATATTGTCAGTCCAAGTCCAACAACACAAAGAGACACGAGGAAGACACAGACAATTTACCCCTGCGGAAACAACCCAGTAACCAGATGACTCGCCTGCCTGAACCATTCCAAAAGGGGTGGGGTCTTCCTGGCCCCCTTTTGGGTAGCCGAAGTCCTTCAGACTCCCTGCCGTCACGGTGTTAAGGCACATCTGCTTGCCATAAGTGACCGCCCACAGACCAGAGGCTTCTCTAAGCCTTACCGACATTGAGAACAAACAGAAAGGAAAACAGAAGACACAAGGACAGACAACCCGCGGTACCTGACTCTTTAGCTGCTCCTCTGACAATTCAGGGAGGAATTGTCTTCCCAGGAAAATTGCTCCCCGGGAGCAATTCTGGCTTCTCAGCCAATGCACCAAATGTAAGACTCAAAGTGAGTCTTAGCTACTGGGAGACCCCCAAATGAGACTTGAGATCGGAGTTCGATGCAAAAGCAAGAGGTTTATTGTTTCAGTGCTCTGGGATCGTTCTGCATCCAGAGGAGAGGCAACCCCTTCTCTTTCTTTCATAAGCTTTTTATACAATTTTTGAGGGCAGATTATAGCAACAGCAACTAGGCACATCATGACTGGTGGTTCTGGTGACCTTTACATTAATTGACTGGGCAGGGAGGGGGGACTTAGAAGCCTTCCCCAAGGCCAGGTGGGAAGTTCCATGTCTGGGCTCTCTCAGATCCAAAGGCAGCAGCAGAAGGAGACTCACTTTCACACTGGGTGGAGCTTGAGCTTAGGAACCTCAAAGCTCACATACAGTGTCACATTTTCTCAGCAAGTCTACATATCCTAATAGTGCTACTCCTTGTTGTTCAAGCATTCAAACACATGAATCTACAGGGGGATAACCTATTCAAACTACTACAATGATGATGGTGATGATGGTGGAGGTGGTGGTGCTGGTGCTGAGGGTGGTGATGGTGGTGGTGATGATAAGGCATGGAAATAGGAAGACTAGCTGAAGCGAGAGGTGTGAGCAGGCATAAAACCTGTTTTCTGAGTCCGGTAACAAAGTAAACTGTCTAAACCTGATGGTAGCAGTTATAGGAGACCAGACAGAAAAAAACCAGGGCATGAAGTGAGGAAAAGGAATAAAGAAAAAAAGAACTTCTTCATATTCTCCCTGGTCAGTTGGGCTGGGTATTGAAGCCAGATTCGATACATTTAGAAGCTAGATGTTGAGTTCTGAGATTATGAGGACACAGTTCCCAAGGATGAAGATGGAGAGGATGAGGATGGAGAGGATGAGGCATCCCAGGCCTGGGTCCAAAGTGTCCTAGAGACCCAGGGGAGACTGAACTGAGAAGACACAAGCTGTTCAATGGGTCATCACCTATTGGACAGTGGCCAGTGCTAAAAGCATGAGCATACAGTTTACCTGGTACCAGGATTTTCAAGAGAAGCCAAGAGGGTGAGAAACTGTTCTGGAAAAATCAAAGCCTCATCTAGGGAAATGGTTAGACTCAGAAACATTTAAGTCAAATTAGAGAGAAAACTCACTAATTGTTGGTGTTGGGTGGACTGTCTAGTAATCAGTGGACCAGAAAGCAGATTGGAATTGTAAAAGAGCAAATGTAATTAACAAAAAGGAAATGGGGACTAGGGGGTTGTGTGTGTTTGAATGAGTGGGGTGTGGTGATGAGGTGGGATATGGGTGGGGTAGTATCTAGCAGGTAGCTTCATGTTACTGAGGGTGTGTCTCTGAAGGATCCTGGAAGAGGCAGCCTTCATGGTTGCTATGCAGTGAGTTTATTCTGCAGAAACAACTAGCATACAAGGGTTACCATTGTTCAGAATGGCAACCCAGATAGAGATATCTGAGTCCCTTTTGTAACAGGACTGCTTAATTGCTTCTGAGATAACAGCAGACTTCTAAAACTTAGGGCACATTCTAAGGGGTTACAGAAACCATTAACGGAAGGTCATAAAGAAGATGTACACCACGGGACCCCAGGTGCAAACACAGGAGATAGGATACGGACTGGGTTTGTCTACACAAAACTTCAAGGATGGCTTAGTTACAGTCTTAAATTTTCATGACACTGCAAGCTAGTAACAAACGGTGAAAGTTAAGCCAGAGAGTTGCTCCTGGTGCATATGCATGTAGGCATTCTCTGTTATAACGTCTTATTCAAGTTATGACTGGGATTATGTGCAGTGAACCCATGCTCTGAGGGTCGTACAAGTGCTGAGGACAACGGGCAGAGATAAGTCCCTCTCCTCTTTGCTCCCAGGTACTTCAGCTTCTCCAGCCTCCTGTTGTGTCACTTTGAGGTGCTGACCGGAGGCAGCAGCTTCCAGCCCCCAAGTGTCTCAGTCAGGCGGGTTAGCTGTGAGAGCAGAGAGCCTTAAAAAGTGGCTTGTGGCCTAATTTCTTGGTGGAGATAAAATGGGATATGAAAAATGAGCTCACAGCTATTGAAAGAGACAGTCATGGATTTGTATGTGTGTGTGTGGCACAAGAATGCATGTGCACCACAGCTTGTGTGTGGTTCTCTCCCTGCAAACTGGGTCCCCGGAATCGAACCTGGGCCGTCAGGCTTGCTGGGCTTTTGCCTGCTGCGCTTTGTTGCTGGCCCAGCCATTTTTTAACACATTAGGTTTTGGGAGAATATTTGAGGCCTGATCCTTAAGGAGGGTTCTGTAGGGAGGAGAGGCGTGTGGGGTTGGTTTAGAGCAGTGGTCCTCAGCCCTCCTAATGCTAGGACCCTTTAATACAATTCCTCATGTTGGAGTGACCCTCAACCATAAAATTATTTTGTTGATACTTCATAACTGTAATTCTTTTGTTGATACTTCATAACTGTAATTCTACTACTGTTATGAATCATAATATGAATATCTGATGTGCGAACCTTGAGACCCCAAAGGGGGTCAAGACTCATAGGTTGAGAACCTCAGTTTTAGAGGGTGGGTGCTGTGACAAAAATCCCTGAGAAAGGCAACCAAAGGGAGGAAAGTTTTATTCAGGCTCACAGCTCCAGGGTGCTTGTCATCCTGGGGGAGGCAGGAAGGCAGGAAGGCAGGAAGGCAGGAAGGCAGGAAGGCAGGAAGGCAGGAAGGCAGCAAGGCAGCAAGGCAGCAAGGCAGCAAGGCAGCAAGGCAGCAAGGCAGCAAGGCAGCAAGGCAGCAAGGCAGCAAGGCAGCAAGGCAGCAAGGCAGGAAGGCAGAGAGATGACCTTAATATAAACAGCAGAACCAAGAATGCTGGAATCAGTGAGGTGACTGTAGCTGTTTCTCCTTTCCATTGCCCAAGGGAGAGTGTGAGTTTCCCACCTCTCCTAACCCTCATTGGTGTGCCCTTTTGTTGACAAGATGACAACAGTCGGCGCTATTTGTCCCTGCAGGGAGCTCAACAGCTTGCAGCAGTGTGAGTTGGTCAGACAATAAAGAGAACTCAGAAGGGCAGCAGGCAAGCTTCACTCCCAGACACTCTGCAAATGCTCTTCCAGCAGTGCCATCTGCTGGCCACATCCAGCACATTCCCTTCCTACCTTTCTAGCATCTATTAAAAATGTCTTAATGTGGAACTGAGTTCGAGGCCAACCTAGTCTACAGAGTGAGTTCCAGGACAGCCAGGGTATCTTCCTGTATTGCTCTCCCTCTTGGTCCAGTTTTGTTTTTATTTTAAACTCTTTCTCTGTCTCTCTGTCTCTGTCTTTCTCTACCTCTGACTCTGTCTTTCTCTCTCTGCCTCTGTCACTCCATTCTCAGGTCTTCTGCGGTTTCCAGCAGCGCCTGGATGTCCAAGAGCCTGAGAACCAGATGACCTCAGCCTCCCTGCAGGCCTGGGGACCCCTGAGCCAGCTCTGGCTGTCCCTGGGACCTCAGACTGCCTCTCCCACGCCTGGAGCAGTGTCCTGCCGTGTACCCATAGCCTTGACACCTGACACCCGCCTGGTGCCTCGGTGTGGGGTAAGTGCAGTTAAAACTCTCTCCCTGAGCGGCCTGAGCCCTGTGGCAGAGCTGTTGAGGGACCCCATTAGCCCTACACTAAGGGATAACTGAACTGATGAGGAGGCTGGAGCTGCAGCACAGAGGCCCAGACCTGTCTGCCCCCTGCAGGACATTCTTGCATTACCAGTTACACCCCCACTGTCACCCCTCAACACTCACAAATTCTGTTCAGTCTACACCAGCCCTTCCAGCCTAATGGTCTAGCTTTGTCTCACTTTGTTAAAACCCTGAGGATTTGTGTTTCTTAAGGGCTATTAGTGCCTCTTGTAAAATCTGTCAAATGGCAGACCCCAACTCATTCTTGCAGCCCCACTTTTCTAACTCACCTGGCCAGAGGTTTCCCAACTTGACTTTACCCACGTGCTTCCAGTTAAAAGTGTTAGTGTTGAGGTTTTGTTTTTTATTGTTTATTGTAATGCTAAGTGCTGAGCTCCAAGATCTGGAGTCTGCGTGTAGCCTGCAGGACCCTGCTACCAGTTAATTCTGATTGGTAAATAAAGATGCCAGCAGCCAATAGCTGGGGAGAAGAGACACAGAGGGGGGTTTAGGTTTCCAGAATTTGAGACCATGAGGAAGGGAGAGGGAAGAGACAGCCACCATGGGATAGAGAAGCAAGGAGAAAACCCTAGGCTAGGGACCAAGAGAATGTGGGCCAGGGGGCTGACTAATCGGAGTTAAGAGCAGCTGAGATGAAATATAGTAATAATGGGGTTATCAATAGGAGGTAGAGTCTAACAGCATGGGGGCGAGGCAGCTGCCCAGCTATTGTGCTGCTTAAGGCATTAAAATATAAGGCTGCATGTGTGCCTTTTATCTAGGAACATACATGGTCTAAGGTTGGGAGGAACTCTGCCCACAGGATTTTAGGAATATTTTGTACTGCATGTTAGATTCCCCATGGTCTTTGTGGACACCTTTGCAGGGTGCGTAGAGGTGTTGCCACCACCAACAAAAGGGCCCAGACATTCTCCAACCTCCTCTGAGAGATCATTCCCCTCTTTGGAATTTCTGCCTTTCTCCAGTTGTACAGCGGCCCTGGATTCACCAAACCCCATTCAAAGCCTCAACGTCTCTTCCCATCTCCATACTCCATACTACTCTGAGTCCGAGTTACAACAAACCAACTGCCCTTTAAGAAGCACCCTTGTCCAACTGTCACAAGAACTTCAGCTCAGTTGGGCAAAACTCCTACTGTGGCCCTTCTCAGGCTGTACTCTCCCCAGAGACCTCTTCATATCTCACCATTTAGCTCATATAGAGATGATTGGTTCTGACTCCATCTTCACCCAAACCCTCGCCTCTCCCTGATCACCTACTCACTCCCTTACTCTGTCATCTCTGTTCCCTCCTATGGAACTTTACTGACCACTACCTACCTCGACCATAGGCCAACTCCTGTCTGTGCCCAACTAACACTGGGATCAGGTTCTTCTCTCCCATCTGGACCAACAGCCTTTATCACTTTCCCCAAAGGTCGGGGACCCTCCACGTTAACTTTTGTAATCCACACAGCTGCTAAGCTTGAGCATCTCCCTCATTGGATTCAACTATCCTATCTCCAGCCCTTCACTCCTCCGCCTCAGGAGAGCTTCCCTTCCTACACCAACAGGGCTCTGCTCCCTTAAGTTTCATAGAACACCGAGGTCAGCCATCTTGTTCTTAGTTCCAGAAGAATGAGACCTCACCCCAGCAACCATGCTGGACTTTAATGGATAGGACATAGACTTTTCCTCCTAATCCTTTTGTCTTCTGTCCAGAGTACGTCTTACCTATGGAGATTTGAGATTCAAGAAATACTCACTTACAACAAACAGTCCTGCCATATACGGTTAGGAAATCGTTCAATAGCAGGCTGTCAGGAGCCGATTACATCTTCCATCACTCCCACCTACCCATCTTCCTTCATTTAATGATCTTTTTGACAGTGTCCACTGTGACAGAGGACAATTGTAAACAGTGGCCAGATAGATCTGGAGGCTGCTCATACTGGTCTTGCCAATATCACCTGTCAGATGTGCATGTTCGTTCTGATTCCCTCCATTGTGGACAAAAGGAGGCCCTTTACCTATGTCATGGATCCATGGGATCTCAGGCAGGAAATGGGCTTTGTTAGTGAGCTCTACTGTCTGCTTAGCACCTGGCACCAGGTGAGCATGAGTAAAACCAAGAGAAAATATGTCCCCAACTACTCAACCCCTGGAGATAGAGGAGTTGAGTCAACACTTCTCAAGGTCATAACCTCTTCAACAGCTCCTCTCCCAGTAATACAAACCTGTCATCTCGTTTCCTGCTACAGACTCTGACCTTGGCCTAATGGCTCCTTAATGTCACCTAACCTGGCCACTTTGAGGACTGCTTGCTGTTGTTCCTCCTGGCACTAGCTCCCAACTGCCCCATGTGTGGAGTTGCCACAGCTCCCTACCTTTCTCATATCACCCTCCTTGGCATGGCAAACTGCTTTTAGGCATCCAGGACACATTTTACAGTGGTGCTAAATTTCTAAGACTGCAAAAACCCCTTAATCTTTGACAACTCACCTTATCCCTAGTGCCTACCATCCACACATCTCAATTCTTTGTGATACTCAAGTCTACCATCATCTACCTGCTAGTTGATTAGGAGTTTGTACACTTGCATTTCTCTTCCCCATATTGGGGTGATACAAGGAGAAGAGCCCCGACTGACTCCAGTTGTGGACTCAACTGCTGCCCAATGTGGTTCTGTTTGTTATAGGAATAACTGGGTGTCACCACTGGGACAGCCAGACTAACCACATCTCTGTTACATTTTGTATCATCAGTTTTCTTCCCAGTTCATCCTGAACTTCCAATTGCTGCCCTAAACCATATTCAGCCTTCCAGGGCAAGCGACTGTTTCTTAGCTGTTGTGGTACTCCAGAACTGACCAGGAATAGATGTTCTTACAGTTTAAAAAGGTGGCCTTTGCCCTTTCCTCCAAGAGGGATGTTGCTTCTGTGTCAACCATTTGAGTATAATAAAAAAACAAAATCCAACAAATTCAGACCTCCAAAACCGTAAGGTACAACTCGATGCCTCCAGCCTCTGGGCCTTTGAGAACCCCATATAGAAGTGGATACTTCCTGGTCTCCATCACCATTTTTTTTTCTTTAACTAACGACACTTTGCTTTATCAATTTCTTCTCTACTTCCTGTAAGAACAGATTACAAAAATCTCTAATCAAACAATGAATCAGCTATTGTTAAAGATTACCAACTGGTAGCCACGGAGCCCGAGACTCATGACCATCAAATGTGTCCTCGTGGTGAGGATCAACACTGCCCCACAATGTGGATGCTCCAGACAGCAAGAAGCAGCCTAAAGAGCACAGAGCCCCCATCAGCGTTCCTCCTCAGTTGCACCTCAGTATCTCCTTGCCTTTTATGATAAATAAGAGAGAGAAATGTTGGAAAATCTAACTCCCCCTGCTGGTCTGTGTATGATACTGTCTGCAGAGATCTGTGGGGCTCTGACCTGGCCAGAGCATTGAAGAGTTGCACCCTTTGAAGGGAAGGGGAAGTTGGTCTTCCTTAGGGTACAGGGCAAGGGGGCGGGTCATGGGAGGGCTCAAGGCATGAAGCAGCTAGAAGCCAAGGTTGGGGCCATGGAGCAGGAAGTGACTGAGGTAACCTTGAGTAGCTTCCAGTGGGGAAGCTTTGGGAGAGAATTCTCTTCCCCAAAGTGTGACAGCTCTATATGACACATGCTCTGGAATAATCTTTGATGAAATAACTCTCATGCATCATTCCTTGTGGACAGGGTTTTCTGTGCATTTTGGAATGGGTTGGGATCTAAAAGCAGATGCTTTTTATTGGTTTGGTCTGAAACATTAGGGATGCCTCATCTGTCTGTGGAAAGGCTTCAGGTGCTGTCCCTACATGACTGATGGTCACGGTCCTCTTCATGGGATGTCATGGTCATTTGTTCCAGGACAGGAACCTTGTCTGCAGTAGGCAAGTTTCCTGGCAGCTCACATTCAGTGATGCAGTGACAGTGCCTATGTCATCATCAAAAGTTGTGGGTCTGGATTCTGCCCTGCTGCTGGAGTGCTGAGTGTGGCTGCTGGGGAGACAAAACACGGGGAGCTTGACTGCCGCTGCCATTGGGTGCTGGGCATCAGGGAAGAACTGAGCACTGCTCAGGGGGCGGGAAAATGTAACCTAGGATAGGAGAGGTGGAAATTGGGGTTCCCTGACTCTCAGGCACCCAGTCAGCATTGGGGTGTCACACAAAAGAGTTGGGAATGAAGGATCAGGGCCCCATGGGCCCACAACAAGGCCAGGACTGTTGGGAGCCTGTGGGCTGAAGACGACAACAAACCAGGGGCTGGAAAAATGGGGAACTCTCGTTTAACTCATCAGTGAAGGTGTAAGATGCCCCCCTCCAAAGGGAGGACCTCCCTCAAGCCTCACAAATTTGAGGCCACTCCAATAGCTCACAAGACACCATTCTTGATGCAACAGCATGAGGTATATTTCAGGATCAGTTGACTGATGGTCAATTCGTATCCCACACAGGGGCAGAGGAATTGACAAAGAATGTCTGGGAGTGGAGGGTTTATATAGGAGAAAACCACAAACCAAGGGGGGGTGAGGAGGTTACCAAGGAAACATAACATAAAAACAGTAGAAAGTCTTAAAAACTCCCTACCCAAATTTAGTCAGGTCATGTGGAAAACATCTTATACACTTATCTTTTGTAAGGATGTAATCTCGCCCAACCATTCATCTTGTGGTCAGCCAGTTCTTGGGACCACCCAGATGACTTGCATCTTTCTTTGTAGTCAGGAATGTGTCTTCCTGCTTTGGGCCTTCCCCACCCACAGGTGGGTTCTCTTCCCTGAGGTCTGAGGAATGTTAATCCAGCAAGTGTCCTCTGACTCAGGGTTAATGTACTCCTCTCGGAATGTCCCGGGACAGTGAAGGCCTGAAATCTTATATTCAGTTCCACTTTCTTGGAACTAGTGAACCTGCATTCTTTTGCTCAGGTCTAGGGGTCATAAAAACTTTCTATATTTTTCATAAGTTTTTAATATCTTTCAAAGGTAGCAGCGGTTGTCTGGAAGTTCAGAGAGGTCTTCTATGGGAGACTTAGGCTGTGGCTCTATAGGCAAAGGCCTTCTCCATACTCCCCACAGTGGTTTTCAATGAAAGAGACAACCCATGTTTATCCATACCGTTTATTGACTGTTCATTGTGAAAAATGAATGTGTACCCACTTCTTAGGGTGGACCAGAGATTGAATACCTTTGCAGGGAGAAATGTCTGGGAAGGGAAGCTTATTAGTTAAACCCTCAGGGCCTCTAAGTACCTCATTAGTATGGAGAACTCTGTTCTGGGCTATGTGACCCTGACATGGGGAGTGTGATATATGTTCCCGGCCTGGTAGGGAGACACCTACTAACTCAGGTGTGTCCCCAGGGAGATGCCTACTAACTCAGGTGTGTCCCCAGGGAGATGCCTACTAACTCAGGTGTGTCCCCAGGGAGATGCCTACTAACTCAGGTGTGTCCCCGAGTTCCAGGTTCTCTGATCTGCTCTACCTTACCTAGTTTCCTGGCGTGGTCCACTGTGCCACAGAAGTTGTATATTCTATCTATGCGCTTGCACTATATACACCTTTATGAGAACCCACTGCCTTCACAGCCCACCTTCTTTTACCCTTCTGCCCTCTTTCAGAGGCAACCTCTGCATAATCCTCCACAAGACCCATAAATCTCTTGCATGAGGCCTGTTGCATGCTGTGACTTTGTGGTGTCCTTCTGCTTAATTTCACTAAGGTACTCTTCTTTCTGCTTCAAAACCCTAGTACTGGCTGTCCCAGAACTTGGTATATAAAGCAGGCTGGTTTGAGCTCAGATCCACCTACCTCTTGTGGATTTGTAGAGTGAAAAATTAGAAAGACCATTTTATGAAATAATGAAGATTCTTTGCCCTTAGACCTGGGCAGAAAAATGCAGGTCCCAGAACGAGGAACTAAAAATAAGATTTCAGGCCTTCATACCCCAGGACACTTGCTGGATGAATTACATTCCTCAAGCCTCAAGCAGTAGGCCCACTTATGGGTGGGAGAGGCCCAAGGCAGGAAGACACATTCCTGATTACAGATAAAGATGCTGCCACCTAGGTGGGGCTATAGCCGGAAGATAGTTAATCTGAAATAGTTGGTAATGGCAGGATAGGACACAATGACATGATAAAAACCACATTTTTGAGAAGAATGTAGGGTGATTTCCACATGACACTAACCATTCAGGGTGGGTTTCTCTGGAATGTTTCGCTATTCTTATGTTATGTATCCTTGGCAACCCCTCATCCCCTCCCTACTCCCCTGGTTTGTGGTTTTTCCCTTTAAAACCCTCCACAGACTGGATGTTGAGGTCAAACCCCACTCCTGCGCGAGTGCGTGGTGAGACCGCTGGCTGCCAGGTTTCTTCCCTAATAAACCTCTGCTGATTGCATCCAGGTATGGTTTCTTGTGATCTTTGGGTGGTCGTGATTTTCTGAGACTTGAGGAAGGGTCTCCCGAGTATGGGGGTCTTCAGATTCTGGAGTGGGTCTTTCTTGCTTGTGTGGCAAGTTCTTTATGAACTGTGCATCCTCCCATTCCTAGGAGCCCAAGCTTCTGAGACAGAAGGAGGGATCTGAGCCACATCTGCTGGTGTCCTGTGAAGAAAATGCCTGGTTGAAGACAGTGTGGCTGTCATTTGGTCACCCTGTCTCTCATGGCCCCAGACTCTAGAGCTCAGAAAGAAAACATCAGGCAACCTCCTTTAAGAGCAAAACTCTCAGCTTCCTTATCTCTGTCTATTTATAAGAAAATCTAGTAGTTTAACCTTGGCAGTCAGTCTCAGGAATGAGGAAATGGCCAAAAAAGGGAGACAAAAGTAAGAAGGAAGGCCAGGGGACATAGTGGAGCCATGTTCTTCATGTTTGGGCCTGCCAGAGCTCCCTTCCCTCTCTCTCAGGCATGCGTGCACGCAAACATACACACACACACACACACACACACACACAAATAGTATCTCACAGCATACTTGGACATGGCCAGGGGAAGCGCACTTCAAATACTGACACCACAAAATAATGGCAACAAGGCTAGAGAATGAAGGGACCTTTTTATCTCATTTTGTCTCCACTCAGAATCTAGTGGAGAAAAAATAAACTATTTGCTTTAGCAGCAGACCCCAAAGTCCAGGAACAAGAGAATAAAATTTCTCACTAGAGGAACAACTTAAAGACAGTCACATGAATAGGAGTTTAGGTTGTTTCCATGTCTCCTATTGTGAATAGAGCAATGCACATGGCTGAGCTTGTATCTGTGGAGTAAGATGAAGAGTCCTTTGGGCAAATGACAAGGAGGTATAGATAGCTTGCAAACTTAATTTTTCCAAAACCTACTTTTAATGCAGATTCTTAAAAGCTTTAATCTCCCTTTTAGTCAACCACCCACCAGCAGTAGTAGAAGAGAAAGATTATTAGGATACAGGGGAAGTGGACCTGTTTAGAAATTTTTAATTGGCAAAGCAAATTCCATCTGCTTTGTCAGGAAATCAGCAGTTCAGTTTACATGAGTTACATGGCAGCTTGATCCACTTGAAAACCCTTCATAGATATACCAGCAATTCAGTTCACAGGTCAGCAGAGGTGGCATGACCTAGTAGAAACAGCTAGATCTCAGCCTAAAAAGCATGAGTCAGCAGGAGGAACCAGGACCACACGGGATTCCAGAAGTTCCTGGCTGTACCTCTTCCAACTAAGCAAAGATTAGCAAAGACGTGAGACCAAGAAGTGTTGTAAAGCTAAACAGCATTTATCTTTTCTCTAACAAAAGTTATTAATCTATTTAAAATGTAAAATCACAAGAGGTCCAGCAAGGGAGGATTGAACCAACTCTCGAATCAATGTTGCTGTGCCTCTCTATCTTGTCTCTGGTCTAACCTTTCTCTGAATTTACTCTCTAGTCACTCCTGAATGGTCTACATAGAAGTAACATTTTTCTCTTAGAGCAGCACACAGACTTCCTTCTTTTAAGAAACAGCAAGTCTAGTAACAACTTAACTTTGTTACTGACTGTTCTAGGGCTCTCAAATCTACATCAGTGGCAGCTCTCAGCTGATGAAAATAATGAGGTGTCTGTATCAATGTAGCCACACCTGTCTCTATACCTGTGGCCACTCCTAGTCTCAATGTAACAGCTAGAGTCAAGGAAAATAGGCTCTCTGCAGAATCATCTAGGGTGTATCTCAAACTCAGTTCAAGAGTACCTGTGGGAACCAGCTGGACAAGTACACAATAATCTTTGACTGCAAGCTCACCATTTATCAATCTTAGGAACTAAGTATCTGTTAGCAGGGCTTCTTGGGTTCTATTCTATTGACTAGGGGTTTCAAAACATTCTTTTTCTTTGAAACACACTTTCAAAGTTGTCCTCTGACTTTTATACATTTTGTGGCACATAGTTGCCTACATACACATAAAATCACATATATAATAAAGAGAAATTGCAAAAGGAACAAATGTATATAACTCTAGATTCACATTTCAACTTCAATCTTGTAATCACAAGCTGTCATTTAACCTTGGGTGTATACACCCTAAGCCCTACCCTCTAAGCCTCTAGGGTGGGATGTCTCAGGAGTCAAGGCCTGCTCTTTGGCCTTGTAGAATAGCAGGCAACTTTGAGCTAAACAGCAGGAGGTTGTTCTGGCGTCTGGATGTTCAGGCACATGTGTTGGTGGATTTCAAGGAGGTCAGATGGTCAGCAGCACCAGAAAGTCTCTTAGTAGCCTGAAAAATCATTTCTCACACAAAAGGGACATTTTAGGTATGGAACAAGGACAAGGGACACTCTAGCCAGCGCCAGTTCTCAAGGGTAGTTTAATTTTAGGGTTCTGTATATTCTCTCTACCTGTCCTGAGCTTTGGAGACAGTATAAACAGTGGAGCTTCTAATATCTCTGACAATTCCTGACTTACCTTAAAACTGCTATCTGATCTAATTACCTAGGACACTTGAAACCTCAGGAAAGTCTCTATTCTAGGCTGTTTTCTCCTAGGTATTTCTTATTTACTCTAAGTCTTATTATTTCTCTGGCTCAAAACCTAAGGTCCCTTATACGCTTTAAATCTCTTGGCTGCTTGGTTGCACTCATACCTTAAGAGTCCAGCTGTGCATTTAGCTTGGTAAGTCTTTTGCTTTCTGGGGAGTATAGTTCTCCCTTCTTGTGTACGCCATTGTCTCTTTTAGGCCCCAAACCGGGAAGGGCTCCTGTATCAAGCCACTTGATCTGTCCGGTTATTGCCTCAGGCTGGAGTCTCCTCCCTTGGTATCCTGGGCAACAAATATTTACAGCTTCCGGTTTCATCAGGGTTTTCCTCTCTTGGCATATAGCCCCTCGGGCATGGACTGTGGCAAAAGCATACCTGCTTGTCGGCCCCAGGTTCCAAGGTTGCTCTCTGCACTGATGACCTCAGGGGTGGGGAGTCAGTCCACATGACATTTGTGTCCACCACAGTAGTGTTGGCTTGTCTCTGACCAGCATGGAGAAAAGTGCTCTCGTCTGTAAAGCAGGTTACCTCAGCTCCCGCTGGAGTCAGTCTTCTACCCGTTGAATTCTTGTCAACTAGTTGCAGCCCGTCGGGTAGGAAGTGTTGTATCTGGATGTCCATCCTAGGGAGTAAGTCTCAACCCAACAGAGGGTAGGAACAGTCTAGGATGACCATAAATGAATGGGATACCCAGCTCATCTCTTAGTCCACCATTTTCGGGTAGTCCATGAATACATTTTGGCCCATTGGCCTGGAGGGAGACCCTGTGTCTATCAACAGTTGGGTGGCTCCAAGCCGCCCTGTCTCCGTCTTCACACAGAGCTATTATCTTCGACACTTGGGGTGTTTTTCAAGGCCTGGGATTTTCTGGCCCTGGCTTCTATTTGTTAGGGCCCTCTTGGACCCCGAAGCTGGCTCCTTTACCTGCAATGTGCACACTGGTCTTTTTCAAAGAGTTTATCTCCTTTTGATTGGAGTCCTTCTCTGCTTTCTGTAAATTCTTCTCTTGTCACCTTTCTCTTTCTTCACCTCTCTCTCTAGTCTCAGCAACTTACACTAGACCTTTTATCTTCTAGTCTATCATTTCTATTTCTCTCTTCTAGACTTACTTAGCAACTTACACTAAATCTTTTTCCACTCTTCTCTATTCCTTTCTTCTAGACTAATATTAAACCTTCTCTATTCCTCTCTATTCCTGTGGACTTTCTCAGTGACTTATACTAAATCTTTTATCTTGTCTATTCCTTCTTCTCCAGACTTACTAAACCTTTTCTCTAGACTTACCTTGTTGTCTCTCTAGCCTCTGAAGGCTTGTCTATACTGACAGAATGTCTAGAAAGGCTGTGGGCAGCTCATCTGATCCTTGCTTAACCTCATGTGCCTTGGTGAAAATAGTGGGGTCTCATGTAGCGCTCTCTCTCAAGATCTATCAGCAGGATCTGGCATGGGCCTTTGGGTGTCCCTTACCTTTTGTCACATGAAGGTCTCAGTCACATCTGGTCCAAATTAACCTGCTGCTGACCACGGCCTGATCAATTGATGAGAACATTCTTTTTCCGGTGTCCTCTCTTGTTCTTCACTTCTGAAGACCAGAACCTGCAAGGGTCTTGTGAAAGAAAGGCTTTTATCAGGGGGAAGGGTATTCCTCCACTAGATTTATCTAGTGACTATATTGGGCACTAGATCTAGGTGTTTGAGGGATCCTGGCCTATCTATTGCTTTGATTACTAACTTACTTTTTACTATAAATTTGTATCTGTATCAAAATGGAGGCCTATTCTTTTGGCTCTCTGACACAGGACAGTCTTAACTTCTTGTAGCAGGCAACCTGCCTGGCCTGTCTGCAGGCAGGTTTGTTGGTTCAGTGTTTCTAAGCTGGAGTCACGTCATGTGACTTGTCTCAGCGCTACTTATTTATCTTTCCCTTTTTTCAAAATTTCAGCACTATTCACCCACTACTTAAAAAAAAAAAAAAAAAAAAAAAATATATATATATATATATATATATATATATATATATAATTATAACTCTCAGGTGAATAATCTTGCTGAGGCTGTTTGTCTAGCTGCCCTGGCTCCACTGCCAGGTTTTTTATCACCTGGGCTCTATCTATCTTCATAGGCGGCAGGTGGAATGCCGCTGATTTGTTACAGCAGTGACCCAGAGGTACCCAGTACCAGCACACCAAACTAGGTAGCCTTTGCACTCTGTCACACGCTATCGCACGCTGTCGCTGTGCTGGGAAACCACGAGTTGTTGCCTGCCAAGTGCGGGCTGGGCAAGGGCACCCTCCATGTGGTATTACCTGGAGGATACCCTACATGTGGTAGGCGAGCTGTCTGAACATGATCCGTGGCAGATGCCCCTTATTAAAGGACCTGCCCGCCTTTCTGCAGCTGAATTCTTGTACCTGCGGCTTCATTCTTCTCTGCCGGTAATCATGTTACCTATTTTTAACTCAAGATGTTTAACACAGTAGATTAACGGCTAACACACAGATGATTTGCCAAGAAAAGACACACACTCACACACACACAAAAAAACCAACACAAATAGCTCACCCCTCTCACGGGTGGCACATAAACCAGGTAATACAGACAGTTCTCGCCCCTGCTATGGGCACAGGGACCAAGTTACACAATAAGGAAGGGCATCAGAAATCCACCTGCCTCTGCCTTCCAAGTAAGGCTCCAATAACCAGACAACACGGTCAGTCTTCACAGATTCAGATTTAACAGATTCAGACAACTTGGCCAGCCTATGCTGGATCAAGTCTAACAGATTTCTAACACACCAGCAATGAACAACCCAAAAATAGACACACTGCCATGAGAGCACAACAACCTCGGTGGCTATTTCTGACCTTTTCTCTGGTCTCATTGTTAACACACACAAAGACTAACAAAAACCCGTCTCAATCACCAATGCCAGCTGAGAGGGATTTCACATCCTCTCCGGCACCTAGATGAACACTGTACCAGCCGAGAGGGATTCCACATCCTCTCCGGCACCTAGATGAACCCCCAAATGTCTCTGGGGGTGCGGCAGCTAGTGACTCTCCAGCATGTCACTCATTTGTCTTCTCTCGAGACAAAAATGGTTTACTGCCCCTCACAAGACAGAAACAGATGCTAGTCCAAACTGAAAGTGCACTTTTCAGAAACCAAATAATTCAGACAGACGGGCACCAAGAACTTAGAAACCAAACAACTTAGACAAACCTAGACAAAACGGCACACGAGAAATCAGATGATTTAGACAACCCAGCACATCCAGAAACCAGGCAATTTAGACAAAAGGTCACACAACAACCAGACAGAAAAACCGAGGTGTCCCTTCACCTTCCAGTGTGGTTCTTTGATTAGGGTGGTCACATATCCCAGACGAGCCCCCAAATAAAGACCCCCCATTCTCGGGAGACCCTTCCTCAAATCTCAGGAAATCACGACCACCCAAAGATCACAAGAAACCATACCTGGATGCAATCAGCAGAGGCTTTATTAGGGAAGTTAGCCGGCGGTCTAACCACAAGCTCTCTAGCTCCAAGAGCAAGGTTTGGCCTTTATAATTTTTCACTCTACATCACTAGTATCTGCCTTAGTGAAACATCCTTTCACCTGTGTCTGCTTCAGCAACATGTTCTTTTACATGTCTGCTTTAGCAAAACATCCTTTCATTTGGGTCTACTGCAGGAAAACACTTTTTTGTGCCCTTCCCCCAGCCTGCCAGCCTGCCAGTCTGAGCAGGCCCAAATGCTGTTTAACCACAAGAGACCAAACAATAGGACATGGGATGCATTGTATTTTGGTGCCTTGGCACCCTGCAGTCTACCACAGGAGCTAAGAAGAATGGACTGCCTGCTGAGCTTGCCTTGACACCTTCTGGCTACTATCTCCTTACCCAGCCCCTGGGCTGAACTGAGAAGAGACTCTGGGGTGTGGGGCTTACTCTTTATATGTGAAAGCAAAATATTAAACTTTGGGCCTTGATCAGAATCCGTTGTCTCGGCCCCACGTTTCCCTCGCCCTCTATTTCCTTTCATTCCCAGCTTTCCTCTCAGGTGAACCTGAAGACCCCCATACTTGGGAGACCCTTCCTCAAGCCTCCGGAATCGAGACCACCCAAAAATCACAAGAAACCATACCTGGATGCAATCAGCAGAGGTTTATTAGGGGAGGAGCCGGCGGTCAAAAACGACAAGCTCTTTAGCTCCAAGAGCAGGGTTTTTGGCCACGTGTGGTGGGATAAAGGGTCTTTTATAGCATGGGGTGGGGGGAGGAAGACATTTCCGCGCACTTACACATGATTGGTTGTTTTACAAATTTTGAACATAGCACTGGGAAGACCAAGGGAGGGGTAACCAAGAACAGTGGAACATTTCAGAGAATCTAGCCCAAATGATCTAGAGTCATGTGAGATCACTCTGCACACATATTCTTCTCAAAAATGTGGTTTTCGCCATGCTATTGTGTCCTATTCTGCCATTTCAGATTACTATCTTTACTTTTTCCGGCTATAGGGCTATGGCCCCACCTAGGTGATAGCATCTTTATCTGTAGTCAGGAATGCCTTCCTGCCTTGGGCGAGGCTTGGGGAATGTAATCCAGCAAGTGTCCTTCACCTGGAATGTGAAGGCCTGAAATCTTATTTTCAGTTCCGAGTTCTGTAAGGCAGAAAATCTACACATATTTCATAAAATGGCCTTTATAATTTTTCACTCTACAAACCCAGTTCCCATAGCCGCTGGCGGCTACAGAATGGCACCACCTGTGGAACCTGAGAACAGAAGACCAGCTGAGGAACACTGTCTTGGTGGAGCTCCATGGAAAATGGAAGTAAAAGCAGAGTATCCGGAGCACTTGGTAAATAACAAATAGCACTGATGCTAGCTACGTTATGGCTGTGTTTACAGGAAGTGTGTTTCCATGGGATACGGGTCTAGATTGAGTGAGCATTGACCCAATGCAAGCTCATCTAGGAGATGACAGTGATTTGGGATAGGAGAATATTTGGCATTTGACCCCAGCCCAAGAGCTGCCTCAGGCGAGAGGAGCAGGATTTAAAAGAATTTGAAAACTAAAAAGAGCAGAGCACTGAGTAATATCCATAACTCTGCCTTCTTTGTTTATTGTTTGTCCTTGGTGCGCCAATGTCCACATGCGTCCACGTGTGTGTTTTTTGTTTCGTTGTCTGAATGATTGGTGTTCTATGTTTGACATTCAAAAGATCGTTAAAATTGCTTGATCCAACCCTTGGCCTAATTTAACTTGGTTTTCAAAGGCAGTTTTAATATGCAGATCAGCAGCTGATGATAAGTTTTCTTAACACCTGTAGCTAAGAGCCGAGCTGAGCTGGAAAAGCCTTTCTAAAAGTCGATGGTTGATATAAGCTGCTTTTAAAGGGACCAGCAGTTTTTTAGATTCTATAAGGAAGCTAAGAGTTGTTTGTCCTAGAAAAATCTCTGTGACAAGGTGCTTTTATCTTAAAATTACAGCTAGAGAAAGCAAAAAATTTTGTTTGGTTTAAATATATAAGATGTGTTGTCACTTCATTTTTGTTTCTAATTGGTTTTAAGGTATAAATATGTTCTACATGTCTTGGTTATAGATTATTGGCCTAAAGCTATTGGGTATGATTAAAAAATTTACAACCTTGGTAACAAAAAGTTGATTTAAGATTGGTAACTCAGGGTTGGAGTCATTCAGAACCAGATGTATAAAGATAAGATTTAAAAACAATGTTTCATTAGTGAGATGTTAAAAGCTGCACTATCATGCATTCATATATAAAGACTGGCAGCAAAAACTTTGTAACATAAATGTAATCTACTTCGTGTTGATTTTAAAGAAAATAGATTGCTTACATCATTAAAAATTGGTTTTGTTTCTCAAAATTATGGTTATACTCTAATGTTACAAAAGAGGCTTAAAAACATAGTTAAACTGCCAATATTCCATTGGCTACAGTTGGCAGTTCAATCGTGAGTTTGAGGTTTTTTGATTTGCCCATGTTTATAAAAAAAAGATACAGCACATAGAGTTAAAGTTCAAAAAATAAAAAATAAAAAATAAAAATAAAAAACCTTGCAGCACAGTACAGGCCTAGTCAGGCCTCAGAAAACAGGCAAGATTAAGAACATTTAACTTTGAATTAAGACAATGCAGACTGAGCTCAGCAGAAGCTCAGGTGCCAAACATTCCTTTTGTCCTGGGTCTTCACGACCAGCTCCTAGAAAGGTGTTTCTTGCTGAGGAGGGGTAATTCTAAGACCCAAAGAAGTTTACAACAGTCTGTGAGCTAAGAGTTATAATGATTAAAATTATGCCTGCTTTCCTCCATGATGTTATAACTGTACCTGCTAACAAAAAAAATTGTTCAATTTGTTTTGGTTACTTTGTGTCTGCTTCCTTCCAAGGTTGTTAAAAATGAGATGCTTTTGGTTCCTCTAATGTATGTTGTGGGGAGCCAACAGAAGGCAGCTATCATCCTTGCAGCCATCTTGAACCATATACTCTGACAAGAGATTTTTATTACAATAGACTACAACAGCTGAGCACACTCTGATAACATCTTGTTTTAGATAACCAGGATTTTCCCTTGGGTGTGTGAGACTTAAAGGTGTATGACTTAAGGGCGTGACTTAGAGATCAGATTTAGAGACAAGACCTAAGGGCATGACTTAAAGGTGTGGCTTAGAAGTGAGACATATAAAAGGCAAGAGGCAGAGAGAAGAAAGCAACAGATTATTATTAGGCACTTGGCACTTGGAGGAAAAACAGAGAATTAGACACTAGGCATTAGTTAGTAGGCACTTGAGACTTAGGACAGGTAACTTGGAACTTGGAGGCACTAGGGATTAGGTGCTAGGAACTAGGAACTTAAGACTTGGGACTTGGACTAGGAAGAGAGACTGAAGAATAAATGGGATTGAATCACAGTCTGTTTGGTCTCCATTCTTTGCATCCATCCTCACTCTCTCTCTCTTGTTGGACCCCGACCTGTGGACTGAGCAGCTTGGGGGCAGTGCGGGCTCTAACAATTTAGCCCCCAAGGCTTCTGGCAATGTGGGTTCCAACACTGACAGAGCGGTCCAAGACATTTGGGCCCCCAAGGGTAGGGTACCTCAGGCCACAACAGTATGTAACAATATTTAGAGGACAAGGTTGCCTTCAGCTTGGCCTTTATCTGATACTCTCACTCAGCTAAAAAAGATTGGTTATTGAATTAATCCAAAACAAAGTTCAAAGTTAAGATTTATACTGCCTGGGAGCAGATCTTGGGTGGAAGCTCTGCCCCCAACCTCCAAGAACCCAGAGGAAGCAGGGATCCCAAATGCTCGAACTCAGGCAGTATCTTAGGTAAGCAGACAGCAGGGCCCGCCCTAAACAGGGAGTAACTGGGAACCAAAAGGACCCAGGAAGTCACTCCCAGCCCAGAACACTGGTTCCTTCTGGTCTGGGCCAGAGCACTGAGCAGATCTTGGGTAGCAGCTCTGTCCCCAACCTCCAAGAACCCAGAGGAAGCAGGGATCCCAGGCGCTCTAACTTGGACAGTGTCTTAGAAACTAGTTCTCAGATCTGAGGCCTGGATCAGACCTCTGCCAGGTCTGCTGTTGTGTGGACCCTGGATTCCACCTGAGACATACTGGAAGGTCCACTCAATCCAGAGCCACAGAGGAACAAATGAACTCAGAGCTTCAGACAACATATCCTGAGATATTCTAGAGGAGACACTGCACCCAGAACAGCAGACACCTAGCTGGACTACTACCTTGGAGGCACCATATCCTGAGGCATCCTAGAGGTACCACTGTAATCAGTGCAGCTGGAAAAGATCACAGAGACATCTAGACCCCCTAGGAGATCAGACACAAGCTAGATAACTAGAAAGATAGGCTTCAGTCAGAGACAGCAAGTACAGGCAGCACTAGAGTTAACCAGATGGCAAAAGGCAAGAGCAAGAATGTAACCAACAGAAACCAAAGTTACATGGCATCATCAGAACCCAGCTCCCCCATCAAAGCAAGCCCTGAACACCCCATCACACCAGAAAAGCAGGAATCAGAATTAAAATCACTTCTCATGATGATGATAGAGGGCTTTAAGAAAGACATAAATAACACTCTCAAAGAACTTAAGGAGAGCACTGGTAGACAGATAGAAACCCTTAAAGAGGAAACACAAAAATCCCTTAAGGAATTGCAAGAAAATGCAACCAAACGGGAAAAGGAATTAAACAGAACCATGCAGGATCTAAAAATGGAAGTAGAAACAATAAAGAAATCACAAAGGAACAATACCCTGGAGATAGAAAACCTAAAAAAAAGATCAGGAGTCATAGACACAAGTATCACCAACAGAATACAAGAGATGGAAGAGAGAATCTCATGTGCAGAAGATACCATGGAAAACATTGACACAACTGTCAAAGAAAATGCAAAATACAAAAAGCTACTAACCCAAAATATACAAGAAATCCAAGACACAATGAGAAGGCCAAACCTAAGGATAATAGGTATAGATGAGGGGGAAGACTCCCAACTAAAAGGACCAGTAAATATTCTCAACAAAATTATAGAGGAAAACTTCCCTAACCTAAAGAAAGAGATGTCCATAAATATACAAGAAGCTTACAGAACTCCAAATAGTTTAGACCAGAAAAGAAATACTTCCCGCCACATAATAGTCAAAACATCAAATGTACAAAGCAAAGAAAAAATACTAAAAGCAGTAAGGGAAAAAGGCAAAGTAACATATAAAGGCAGACCTATAAGAATTACACCAGACTTCTCACCAGAGACCATAAAAGCCAGAAGATCCTGGACTGATATCATACAGACCCTAAGAGAACACAAATGCCAGCCCAGACTACTATACCCAGCAAAACTGTCAATCATTATTGATGGAGAAACCAAAATATTCCATGACAAATCCAAATTTACACAGTATCTCAACACAAATCCAGCACTTCAAAGAATAATTGGTGGAAAACTCCAACACATGGAGGGAAACTACAACCTAGAAAAAGCAAGAAAGTAATCTTCCAAAAACCCCAAAAGAAGATAGTTACACAAACATATCTCCACGGATGTTAGCCCAAAAGCTTGGATCAGCGAAGACTCAACCCACAGACCACATGAAGCTCATGAAGAAGGAAGATCAAGAGGGGATGCCTCAGTTCTACTTAGAACGAGAAACAAAAATGCTCAAGGGAGCAAATAGGGAAACAAAACATGGAACAGAAACTGAAGGAGGGGCTATCAGGAGACCATTCCACCTGGGTATTCACCCCATGTACAGCCACCTAATCTAAACACTGTTGTGGATGGCTGGAACTGCATAATGTGAGGAACATGATATAGCTCTCTCCTTAGAGGTCAGCCAAAGACTAACACACTCAGAGGACAATGTTCACAATTAACCACTGATATGATCAGGGGTTTCCCAATGGAGAACTTAGTGAGAGGACTGAAGGAGCAGAAAGGGTTATTGACCCCAGGTGGAAAGCAACAATACCAAACAACCAGAGCCCCCCAGGGTCTAAACCACCAGCCTGGGAACACATAGGGAGGGACCCAAGACTCCAGAGGTATATGTAGCGGAGGATGGCCTTGTCAGACATAGGTGGGAGAGGAGTTTCTTGGTCCCATAAAAAAAAATGAACACATAGTGTGTGGGGGGGAATGTGAGGGCGGGGAGGGGATAGTGGGGGGGTAGGTGCGGTCACTGCCTCATAGAAGCATGAGGAGGGGGATGGGATAGGAGGTTTCTGGGTGGTGGGAGGAAGTAGGCTAAGGGGATAAAATCTGAAACGTAAATACTACAACCAATTTTAACAAGCGGGGAAAAAAAAGTCTTCAGAACCAACATCTTAAAAAAAATGTCAGCCCCCTTGGGGTGGGAATTTTTTTTTTCTTGATACTAAAACTTGTTCTGAGAATTGTATATTGCAGAATACACAGCCTTGGTGTATCTACTCATCAAGCATACTGAGCAGACCTGCCCAAACCTCTGATGTCCTGGAATTCCATCTGGATTCAGTGAAGACACAGCGTCAGAGGCTTATCAACTTACTCTTCCCCCCACCCCTCTTCTAAACGCCCTTAATCAGCTTGAAGGAGTTAAAGCAGAGTCAGCGCCCCATTCCCTGAGCTTGGGGACTAATGTGGTTAATAATGGTCTGTCTTTCTAGGGACAAGTAGTGGTTTTATTGGAACAGGGGGGATTAGCTAGGACTTATTGCATAGCCATAACCTATTGGTAGAAATCTGTATAATTATTATCAAGATGAAGTTATAATTTCTTAAATGGTACAAAATTTACTTTGATCTCAAATTTAAGGTTTTCATTGGTACGAGCCTCTTATTAATATAAAAATGAGATGAATATTGATACGCTCATGGGCATTGTGCCTGTACAACACATTTAGGAATACAATGCCTAGACCCAGCCCTTTTTTAACCTTTTTAACTGATTTGGGACGGTTAACCTATGAGTTAAGGGACTATAGCAAATTCATATTTTTGAGTTTATTGTTAGGGTGTTTTCCATATTTTATTTAGAAATAGCTGAGAGGAGTGAACAGACAACAGTCTAGGTTACCTTACATGGATAGTTGGTTTTCAAAACATCAGAAGTCCATAGAACTGACGCTACAAATATTTATATATTAATGTTCATATTGATTAGAGACCTGTCTGCTCCTGACAGCTTCCTGTCATGGATTCTAAGAAGAAATTGAGCATCCTTGGAGTTACTCCAGTTGTGTGGTAACAGCCACTAGGCAAGAATTGCCTCTCTCCATCTACAGACAAATTACTGTCCAGAAAAGGACACACATGTAGAATAGTCGACTGATTATATCTGCCTAGACAGAGTAATCAGTCCTTAATAATCCTGCATCACCAAGGTCTGTCAGATGATTCTGGGCCAGAAGTCTGAAGATTTGATGCTCCAACGTTCGGTAGTATAGGGGCTTTTCAGGTGTTCAGAGGTCTCTATAAATTGGCTAAGTTTTAGAAGCCATGCTTTGTGCTTCCCACAATTATAGTTAACTCAGTCATTCTGGATTTCTGAAGGGGTTGAAAACTTATAGCTATTTACCTTAAGAGAGAAGATTTGAGTGGATGGTCGTCAGCTGACATTCATCCTAAAGCCAGGTTCAGAACTAAATGTTTTAGTTAGGATAGATGACAGAGGTGCTGGTTAGTCAACAAAAGGATGGATGGGGTATTAGGACTATCTTGTTCCTCACTGGTACAAATTGGCATAATTATGCTCTAATTGTATTTTGAGAGAAAAGTTTCATTTTAACAGGAAGGGTGATGTGTAGGAGGAGCTAAGGTAGGAGGAGTACTGATAGGAAGAAAAGGAGTAAGAAGAGGAGAAGAAGAAGGAGAGGAGA
The DNA here is from genome assembly GCF_011762505.2 of Arvicanthis niloticus. Classification (NCBI taxonomy): domain Eukaryota; kingdom Metazoa; phylum Chordata; class Mammalia; order Rodentia; family Muridae; genus Arvicanthis; species Arvicanthis niloticus. Next base: position 138,194,548 of record NC_047660.1, read on the forward strand.
AGCTAGGTGATGAAAGAGAGAAAGAGGGGGGAGACAGGGAGGCAGATATTCATCTATCTCCACCAGTCAAAGATAGTTGTTATATCTAGGTTGGGTAGTGGGTTACACCTCTGATTGAACAATTCCAAACTTATAACGCTTATGATTACCATTATTTTTTAAAAAATGTATAAATGCAAAAAGGAAAAGGGGGCATGGGATAGGGGTTTTCTAAGGGGGGGGGGAATGGGGAAAGGGGATGGCATCTGAAGTGTAAATAAAATATCTAATAAAAAAATTAAAAAAATACAACATAGAAAATGAATTTTACTAGACAAGTAAAAACTTCCATTATTACACACACACACACACACACACACACACACACACACACACAAAGATTATACTGCCTGACTTGCCTACTCCAGCTGCCATTCCAGTAAATACATATAAAATTATTATAGATCTAGAAGATGTTTTTATACCATTCCTTTACATTTTTGGTAAAGGTGGGAGGTTTGCATTCAGTAAATTTATTCGTAATTTTTGAGAACCCATGGAATGATATCGTTATAAAAGTTTGCCTCAAAAATGGTTAATTGCATATATATATATATATATATATATATATATATATATATATATAATTGTTACTTTGATACTAGAAATTAAGAGTTTGAATCTTTTAGTATATATTATTCATTGTATGATATTTTATTAGCTGATTTCTCTGAAGGAGTTTTTCTGTAAGCTTTTGCTCCAATAAAATGAGCTTTAAAAATTTTTGGAGTACTTGTTGCTCCAGAAAAGATTCAAAGGCAGTATCTTTTCAATATTTGAGACCTCAGTTATATCCTAAACAGATTGTGGCACAGAAAATTCTAATAAAAATAGATAGTTGGGGCTAGAGAGATGGCTCAGCTGTTAAAGGCTAGACTCATAACTAAAAGTATAAAAATTGAATTCCCAGCAACCACATGGTGGCTCACAACTATTTGTGGTGGGATCTAGTGCCCTCTTCTGGCTTGCAAGTGTACATGCACGAAGAAAATGGTTTGCTTTTAATTTGATTTGCGTTTAATGATTTTCAAAAGTTGTTAAGAGATAGTAATTGGCTAAAACCTTATCTTAAGCTTACCATAGGAGGATTTGAACCTCTGTTTGATATTCTCAAGGGGATGCAAGTCCTAATTCCCCTTGACAATTAACTAAGTAAGGGGAAATAGCTTTACTGAAAGTAGAATAAGCTGTTAGTTATCAACAGATAAATTATATAGACTATAAAAAATTGTTGGCTGTTTGTGTTATTACTACTTATATGCCCACAGCAGCCCTTTGGCAAAAGAAACCATTAATGTGGATTGATCTTTCTTCATCTACAAGTAAAGTATAAACATCCTATTATAAAATTATTATTGTGTTAATACAAGATTATAAGATAGAATCCTAAAAACATTTTGGATAAGGTTTATTCCTTATTCCAAATAGCAATTAAATTTGTTATTAAATAATGATATTTGGCCTATTACATGGCAAACTTTTTAGACAAATTTGATGATCATTATCAAAAGACAAGTTGTTACAATTTTTCTCTATGCATGCTTTTATATTTCCTAAAATCTACTATGCATGCAGCCCATAGAAAAGATGTTTGCTATATTTACTATATTTATAGATGCCTCATCTATTAAAAAAGTAGTATATGTAATTAGATCACATGTTTATTGTCTTGAGTTTCCCCCTGCTTCAACACAAATAATTAAATTATGTGTTGTAGCCACTGTTTGAAATGCTAAAATATCAAGTTTTCAATTTATATACTCATAGACAGTATATGGCTCATGATTTATAATTGTTTAAAATTGTTTCTTTTTTAGATATTGCTGATTCTCAAATTTTATAGTTATTTATAAAAATACAGCTTAATTTAAGAAAAATGTACTATTTCTTAACTTTGTAAGACATTTAAAAGCTCATTGGGTTGTCTGAACCCCAGGACAATGCCAGAACAGATTTGTAAACTAGACATATTATAGGGCTTTCAAAGATAATTGGCCATACAGCCTTATTCTTTACAGCATCAAAATAATAATAGCTTAAGACAACAATTTGACATTTATAAAAAGTGTGCAAGTTAAATTGCAAAAACTTGTTCTTGATATCTTCAATTTTTTCATAATGGTGTTAAGCCTTGAGGACTTATATGTAATCAATTTTAAGAAATAGATATTACTCATTTTTTATTTTAAAATTAAAATATGTACATGTGACTTGACATCTTTTAGGCTTTCTAATTGCAACTACTTTAACAAGAGAAGCAACTAAAAATATAATTAATTATTGCCTGTATTATTTTCCTGTACTTGGTGTTCCATATCAGACTAAGATAGATAATGGAACTGACTATTACAGTTATTTGACTACAGTCAAACATTTGCAATATTTTGTTGACAATTCTATATTACTGATATTTCCTTATTATCCTCAAGGACAAGAAATTGTAAAAGAGAAATTATGAAACTTTAAAATAATATTTTCATAACTCTGTAAACATGGGAAAAGCATCTAATGGTGCTTCTTACCTGATTTTACAAGTAATTCTAAAAAATTGACTTTTTTTTTTTAAGTAGAAAGGGGGAATTATACCCCCCAAGGTCACCAAAAGCACACCTTGCTTTTGTCTTGTTTTAAATTTTCTACAAACTGATGTTAAAGGTCAGTCTGCAGTGGATAGCCACTGGCATCCAGTTACTTCCAACTCATTTGCCAAGGTCTTGTGGAGAGACCTCTTAACAGTACTTGGTGTGGTCCTGATCCTGTTTTAATTTGGGGTCGTGGGTCAGTCTGCATTTTTTCAGAAAAAAAGAATGGAGCCTGATGGCTGCCTAAAAGACTGGTCCATCAAGTGGACAAAGATCTTGAGAGCCTAGTAATTATTATTCTAATGATAAAGATGGCTCAAAATCTTTATCAACCAGCTGATTTAACTTGGCATATAATCTCCACTCTTACTGGAGAGTGTTTTTTATCATTACTTAAAGCCACCTACTATATACCTGGTGGCTAGACTTGTGTCTGATCCCTGCTAATTAGCAGTTGGATTAGATATGAAATACTTCCACTTCCAACCTTATTTTCTACATTGCTTGGATAATCATGTTGCTTTTAACCTTTGAACCTTGTATTTTAAGCAGGTTGATTACTCTCACACAGAATCGCTCTCAGCAAGCTCAGCTATTCATCATGGCAGTTATACATCACTGTGAAGAACTGCATCTAGTGCAGTTCCTTTGGTCTGAATGTGGTCTGGGTCTAAAGAGTGTGCCAATGATGGCCGGTTAGTCAATGATGGGTAAGAGTGTTTTGAGCTCCTATAAACCTAAGACAGAGGCTTACATCAATATGCTATGTATGTTTTTCTCAATGATGGGTAATACAGGAGTAATATAAATGCCAACCTAAGTGGCATGGTTGCCCGGCCACTCTAGACCCTAGATGGGATGAAATACTGTGCCCTGTCCAGATATTGGCGCTACCATCTTATAAAACTTAAGAGGGGAACTGTGCCCTTCCCCAGCCTGCCAGCCTGAGCAGGCCTAAATGCTGTTTACCACAAGAGACCAAACAATAGGACATGGGATGCACTGCATTGGAACCCTGCAGTCTACCACAGGAGCTAAGAAGAATGGACTGCCTGCTGAGCTTGCCTTGACACCTTCTGGCTACTATCTCCTTACCCAGCCCCTGGGCTGAACCAAGAAGAGACTCTGGGGGGTGGGGCTTACCCTTTATATGTGAAAGCAAAATATTAAACTTCAGGCCTTGATCAGAATACATTGTCTTGGCCCCATGTTTCTCTTGTCCTCCATTCCCTTTCATTCCCAGCCTTTCTCTCAGGTGAACCTGGTTCCTGTAGCCACTGGCGGCTACACTTTTTCACATGTTTGTCCCAGCAAAACACCATTAGACACAACTGACTTTCCAAAGAAACCAAAAATTTCAACTTCAATGAGTCATACTTAAGATTTATTTTTAGCTTTTAGAGAATTCTGCACACTGATTATAGAGTGGCTGCACCAGTTTGTAATCCCATTAACACTGTGTAGATGGCCCCTTTCTCTACATCCCCTCCAGGATTGGCTATCTGTTCTGTTGATCTTTGCCATTCCCTAAAGCTTGGGGTGATTAATTTTTTTGAACCATTTTTATTTCTCTCTTTGAAAACTTTATGTTCAGATCCATAGGCTATTTTCAACCATAAGCTATTTTCAAATTGGGCCATTTGCTTTCTTGACTCTGTTTTTAAATTCTTTATGTATTTAGGATACTAATACTCCATCAGATATATAATTGTATAGCTAGTGAAGGCTCCATCTCGCCCTGCAGATTCCTCTTTACTTGGTTCATTGATATATGTATGTGCTTCTCTGAGGTTATGAATTTGAAGGGGAGTTGGGGAAAGTGTGAAGGGTGGAACTAACTACAATTTCTAAAAGTTACATAGTGAGAACTTGTCTCAATTAGTGCTGCCCATGGGTGTGCAGCACTCTACAGACAATCTCTGAGAAAAACTGACAGGGATGGGGTAGAGCAACTGATCTCCTCCCTGTCTGTGATGGTGCTGGTTGGTCTTGAGGGCGTGACCACATCTGCAGTGGGTTCTTCAGGGCTTATGTGTCAGCATTTCACCACTCTCTACCCTATCCTCCAGGTCTTGCATTCTTTCTTCTCTATATTGAAAGTGTGTTTTTTGGAAACACTCAAATTACATAGATTCATATTTTATTTTTATTCCAATCGCTCTGATGAAAATATTCCAGTCAGAAGATAGTCTCCATTAGGCAGACTGCATTATAAAAGGTAACACGGGTTTGTGTAATGGCTCAGTGGATAAAGCATAAGGATCTGAGTTGAATTTTCAGAACCATGTAAATCTGGACATGCTAGAGAAGGTGAGGATGAATGGAGGGAAATGGAGGAGATGGGGGAGGAGATGAGAAAGGAGATGGGAGAAGAGATGGGGCAGGAGATGAAGAAAGGGAGGAGGAGATGGAGGAGAAAAAGTGGGCAGAAGAGACAACTATGCTGCATATGTTGCTGAGTGAAATAAGTTAGTCACAATAGAAGAATCTGGAATAATTCCAGCATAGGAGGTCTCTGATTTAGTCATATACCTACTTACTTACCTACCTACACACACACACACACACACACACACACACACACACACACACACACCACTTATTTCCAGTGCTTAGTTTCTTTCCTTTCACCCCATCCCACCTGACTACTGTTCCCTCTATTCAATTCCACCCACTTCAGTTCCCTCCCCTCCCCTCTACTCCACCCTTCTTCCTATTCCAAGGGTATTTCAGACTTACTCCGAGGAGAAGGGTGAATTCCTGACTGCATGACTTAGAAGGGTGAATCCCTGAATGCATGACTTTTAGGTACATGGTAGAGAGACATGGTAGGAAAGAAGGAACCAGAACCCTAAGGAGGAAAATCTGTGGCAGGAACTAACCCTCAGGAAGGTACAGGCTATAAGAATGGGTAGTGGGAGCAGTTCACTCAGAGTTACTGGGTAGCCAAGAGAATAGTGAAAAGGGCACATCTTAAATTTAAAATGCTGGTAAATCAGGCCTACTCTACCAGCAACCTAAATTGGTACTTCAGAAAAAGAGAAGTCAAATTCCTCTATAATGCAGAGACTAAGAGGAACCAAGAAAATGAATGCAAAGGATGGGAACTGTCCTGAAGGTGAATGGGACAGACATGTGATGCTTGGTACAGCAGAAGTTACCTTGGCTCAAGAAGCAATGGAAGGTCATTTCCTCAATCCTAACTCCAATTCCTAGTGGTTGTTGAGCCTTTGCTAGAGAGGGCAGAGCCCTCAGAGGTACCTGGGTTCTTATGCAGAGTAATTAAAGACATGATGGGTAAGTCTTGAGAATTGACTTGATAAAATAAAAGGTAAACAGCTAGCTAGCAACTTGACAGACAGAGGAAAAACCCATTTAGAGAAGAATAAAGACCTTAGCGACACTGAGATCTCTTTACTAGTAATGACTAGTAATGACTAAAGGTTAAGGCTACTTATTCCTCACTCATGTTGAAATAATTAATTAAAACATTTCAGTGGCTAATTTGTTACTTGCCACAATGGTTTATGTTCCCTAAGGGAACACACACACACACACACACACACACACACACACACACAGCCTTTATATTTGAATATGCCTTATCAGTTCAATAGCTGGGCCACTACCTAATCTCCAAGCAGTTAATCTACCTCCCACCAATAGTCCCGAGTTATTACTTACTAAATTCTATATTCTATCTTGGCTGCTCTGGACCCAGAGGGCTGCTCAACTGGGTTACGCTCTGGCCTGTGCTCTCCTGGCTCCTTCACGTGGTGGCCAAGCCTCTCTATCCTGCACTCTTCTTAGGCATGGCATCTCTCCTCTCCTCCACACTCTCCTGGTATGGCAGATCTCTCCTCCTTTCTCTTTCTCCATGTCCCAAGCCTGGGAATCCTAAAGTCCCATCTCTGTCTGCCCTGTCCAGCCATTGGCTGACAGCATCTTTATTTACCAATCAGAACCAACTGGGGGTCCCTCAGTGTCTTACATGTGGACTCTCTCATGCAGACAATTTTGGGGATCCAAAGTAACATCAGAATATAAGTAGCATTAGGCCAACCCTACTACACACTGGTTAACCCAAAATACTCACATGACCAATGAAGTAGAATCCAGACCATTTACAAGGACAGAGCTGCAGCAAATAAGACAAGAGTTCATACAAAGAAGAGGTGAGGATGCTTCCTATATAGCTCGCTTATGGAAAGGGGGTTAATAAGAAGTATTAACCTCACAAAAATGAAGGAAGTCAAAGAGATTCTAGAAAATTCTGAAATATTAGAATGTGTGGAATATATAGTTAAAAGGGGAACTTACCCCTTATTGGATTGGGTAACGGCTTTCTCACTCATAATCTAACTCAATTCAAGGCACAAGAACAATGGAAAAATATGAAAGAGGTAGTTAAACTGGTTAGGCAATTTCATATACTTTGCTTAATTTACCATAATGCAAGCAACATAAGGCACAGACATTGCTGCTGATACCTTAGCATGAGGAAAATTATAATTAAGGGTGTCTCTCCACATTTGAGAATGACATGAACATCAACTCTGGCCAATTGCCAAACTATTGGAGATGCTATCAACTTCTTCAAGCAAACTAGAAAGCTGGAGACAGTTAAGAAAGTATCGCTCCAGTTTAATGTAATACAGGATCAAACCAAATCAGCACCATGGAAACACACACCTAAAATGTGGCCATTTTTAGGTAAAGGCAGGGCAAGACCCAACCCTCCATTTGTTCTGAAAATCAGGGGTATAAGGCCATTTGGAACATGAGATCAGATACTAATACAACAGCCCCAAGGAGGAGGATTCAAAGACAGATTCCTAGTCAGACCAAAAAATGTACAGAATCAATAACCCCAGAATCAAGGAAGGATTCCCAGACCCTCAATATAGATTCCAGTAAAGATCAGGGGAATCGTTCAACAGATAAATTGGCTGATAAATACAGGGAATGAGGAAAGTTTGGAATCTCTACCCCGCCAAGCTCCCCTAATTATGTAATTATTGAAGGAGTAGTGTAACAGGGCCACAGACCTTAGCACCAATGACTCCATGATGGCAATACCATTCAGGCTATAAAACTTCAAATTAAAGCAAGGGCTGAATCCATCCAAGTATACAGATCTCAGTAAGTCTTCAGATGTACTGAGCTTGCTTTTTGACTTCTGTAGTTCTGCTTCTGGCCAATTGGTCTTGTTAACTCAAGTATGTCAACCAAAAACATGGTTTAATTGCTTAAAAGCTCATTCTGGAAAAGACTCAGGGTAGCACTGTGATCCTGTGTTCTACTACAGTCAGTAGAGTCGCTGACTGGCTAACAAAGATTTTCTGTTGGTTTAACCCCATGTACAAGCAGTCTTATATGACTATCACACAACTTTTATGGAGGTCCCAACAAGATCCTAGAGAACAAACTCCAAGACACTGGGGGTCTCAGAGCCTTTCAGGAGGAAGAGTGTGCTGGTAAAGGGTCTCCTAATAAATTCTCAAGCTGAGAATTTATTATATTCCAGGTTCATGGAACTCTGTTCAGGTGTATGCATGTAGGATAACCCACCCTGACACTATGACATATTTTGTTAGGTGTGTCCCTGTATTCTCAATTGTTAATTGCTGAGCCATTGGCACCAGATTGGCAGGATATGTAAATGTTTGTTGCTTCCTCACCTGCCCTAAAAGAAAGGCAAGCTGCCATGGGGAAAGTTGCAGAGCCCCCAATGACAACTGGGTGAGTAAGGAGTGTGGTTTTTTTGTTTTGTTTTGTTTTGTTTTTTTGCTTTTTTGTTTTTTTTTGGTTTTTTTTTTTTTTTTGGTTTTTTTTTTTTTTTTTTTTTTTTTTTTTTTTTTTTTTTTTTTTTTTTTTGTATAAGAAAGAGCTGATGGCTGGAGCTGGAGGTAGAGCTGAGGGGGGCGATGCAATGGTGGAGTTGGCTTAAGTTAGAGACTAGCTGAGAGACCAACAGCCTTAGACTACACATCTCTGCATCTTTATTATTAAACCCTAGTGGGACCACAAAAGCCCTACAAGATCTTGTGTGCCACTGTGGGGCATGGGATCCAGGTAAGGTCTGAGATACAGATTAGGCTTGTTCCAGGCACAAGACCTGGACGAAAGATTTCAGGCACAGGATTGTGGAGCAAATATATTGCCGAAGTCGGAGAAGCTAAAATCCCAGACCTCAGAGTTGGTAACATATGTCAGACCAGGCAGGCCTCAGAGGACAGCTTAGAGAAGCTTAAATAAATACTGAAATGGATATTAAAAGGTATTAACAATAAAAGTAGAAATGTTTTATAAATGTGCATAGATGCTGGAGAAAGGAAAGAAACAGTATAGACAGTCATAGAAATAAATATTGAGTTTCAGTATAATAAAGTGAAGTCTCTAAAGGAAGAAGAGAGTAAGCAAGATTTAAAAAGGAAATATTTTCCATGTTAAAAAATGGAAAAGAGCATAGCAGAGGGCACCTGGACCCCATATAGTTTTGTTTTAATTATAATTGTAGAACTAATTGTAATATGTTTGGTAATGATCATCTTTTTCTGTGTCCCAAGAAAGATCAGAATAAAGAAGGGCACCGTACCATGTCTGCCTCTCTGGGTGCCTGGAGTGCATGGCTGCTGCTCCGGGGAGGTAGAATGAAGACTATAACGGTGTTATACACATTGTGGGGTTTTTGTTTTTTGCTGGACCAGAAGGGGAAGCAGCAGAGTCTGAGACTAATACTGTGGTTCCCTATCTCCTCTCTGTGTGTTGGGGCATTGATGGTGTACCACTGGGAGTCAGGATCCCTGATCCATGCTTTCCCTCAGGGTGTTCACTTGCAAGGCAGGAAGGGTTCAGCAAAGCCCCAAATGGGCAGAACTTGCTTTAATTAGAAAGGCAGCCAGTGAATCAAGGCCTGACTCTCCCTACTTTGAACAGGTCTTAAGACAATGGGCCTTGCACTTACAAACCTATTATGCTTGGGACAATCTTCTTAAAGTGGTCCTGGAGCCCACAAGCTGGCAGTCAGCATATCAGGACCTGGCTGAGAGTCAGGCATGTTTAAGTTTTGAATATAACCTTAACATCACCCTAGACATGCTGACCAGTCACAGGGCATACATTAACCCAGTTACCCAAGCTGTTATCAGCCAACATTCCTACTTCAACCAGGTGACTGACCTGTCTTTCAAGGTCCTTAAGACCTGCACTCCCAGAGATCCCTCTGCCTATTTCCCTAACCTTGTAGACAACTGACAATCAGGCAAGTCCTTTATGGACTTTCTCATGAGGGTTACTCAGGTAGTGGAGAAAAGAGTCGATTCAGGACCCACTTGAGACATGCTTGTTAAACAATTGGCTTGGGGGAGGAGTGTCTTTGAAAGGTCCAGGACTCCCCAGAAGGGGGGTCCACTAAAGTCACAGGATAGCACGCACCCAAAGGACACGCAAGAGACCGTCTTGCTGTAAAACACATGAGGTGGTTTATTAAATCAGAGCTCTGGGCCAGCCCATATCTCCATATCTCACATAGGAGATAGAGGGACTGACCTCGTGGCTCAGTGGTCTATCGCTTATATATGGGCGGGGTGGGAAAAAACGAACTTTCGCGCAGGTGCACAGGATTGGTTGTTTTACTTTTTTGAACACTAGCAGGCCGTACTTTGGGGGCAGGGTGTAGTTCCTCCCTTGGCTAGTCAGTTTCTGGGATGTTCTTAACAGGCCTTTGTTTTGTAACTCCCCCTCCTCTGTAACTAATTAGATGGGCCCAAACCTGCTGGCAGGCACTTTTCTGCCCAAGGTCTAAGGCGAAAAATTTACACATATTTCATTAAATGGCCTTTATAATTTTTCATTCTACATCTTAATGCTCCAACCCATAATGTGGTGGCAGAAATTAGTAATGATGACCTTCATAAAATGGGTAGTAGCCACCAGGGAACTACCCTATAGCCCTATAGCAGCCCTGACTGCCTCTCTCAGTGCCCTGTTGGCTGACAACAGACTCTCACAGGGAGGCCTGCCTGATTGCTCCTGCCTTAAAAGACACAACTCTTTGAGGCCTTTGCTGGCAATAATTATGTGGACCACAGAGGAGGTCCTAGAATCCCTGTGGCAAAATGGCCCCCTCTTGTTGCTGCACCAAGCTCACTCAGATCTACATAAGGTAACCTCCAAACATGAAATCATCTTTAAACTTGCTCTTAAGGTGAGGGGCTTGGCAAGAAAAACTTACAATAAGGAACCTGATAAGACAATACGGCCCCTTTCTCTTAAGCACTCTCCATCTTTATGGGAAGATTCCCTTAGTTTTCAAGAAATGATGACAGGATTCCCAGATGCTCTTGATGACCACCCGCCCCCTTGCTGACACAGGGGCAAGGTTATGCATGTATTTTTCCACAGGACTTCACAACACCATGATGGGTGCCAGTACAGGACATGCAGCCAGCCATGGAAAAGGAAGACAGGGACGAAGCCCTCTCCCCCTCAGACGTTTAGGCCAAGGAGGTGGCACTTGTTAGAGATATGCTTCTACTTTCTTGTGATCCCCATTTCCATGCCATTTGTCTTACACCCTATCAAGTACAAAATATTTCCCAGGCCTGTGAACAACTGTCCCATTACATTAAGGGAAACTGATCCAAAAAATTCTTAAACTGCTTGGTCCTACTCAAAGAAAGTATATCCAAACTCGATGAGTTCAGGGTACCTGTCTCTTGCTTTTGATACAGAATTCATGGAAAAGGTTAGGAACAACATAATAAGAGGGTTTTTTTTGACCCCTCCTGGATAGCATCTTATAGTATAGTGGAAGGCATTATAATAATTATATATTATATAATTATATATTTTATTATTATATAATAATATTTTATTACATAATAATATTTAATAATATGTAATATTATTACATAATATTTTATTATTATATAATAATGTATATAATTATATAATATATAATTATTATATAATAATTATACTGCTTAAGTGTCTTGTACAGCACAGTCTCTCAGTGACACTCTATCAATCAATCTATGCTTCAAATACTCATGGTTCTTGAGCATCCAGACTGTGGTTTGCCCAGAGAGGTGATTAGAGATTGGCTCACAGAAATTCGTGAGGCTTCTGTTTAGGCTCCCTCCTTACACCCTGATCTGTCCTTCGGGGTTGGCTGGCCTTTGATGGTTGGTAATCAATGATGTGTAAGAACCTATTTGTCAACCTAAGACAGGCACAATCAACAATAAAAACAAAAGGGTAGAAATGTAGGAGGAACTTAGCCTAGAAGACCCACCCTTGACACTGGCATGGCCAACCTAGAGTCTGCCAGGATAGCTAAAGACCACTGATGCTGGATCAGGAGATGGACTGAGTCAACTTCAACTTCTTTGTATGACCCCTTCACCAATGGACTTCCATGGCCTCTCACAGGGCCAAGCCTCAGCTTCTCTTCATGACCCCTTCATGCCTTCAAAACCAGTACCACCTGGGTGAGTCTTACACATTACCAAGTACAGCTGCAGCATGAGGTACAACCATGGCTATCTCTGGAACACAGCTTCTTTGTGCTCTTAGAAAAACAATTCCCAGAAGATTTAACCTGAGTGATGCTGGTCTCTTCTTAATCATCACTAATTTCTTAGCCCCCGTTAACCAGAATCAATTGTCCCAGTAGTCCCTTCTATTCTGGATTCTAAAGCCAGAGCCACATGGCCAAAGCTGCCTAGTTCTGCTGCTTGCTGGGACCAGAACATGTTCTATTGTTCTATTACATTATCACTACCTTTCTGTTTTCCAACTCCTTCACTGGGTAAGGTTGGCTGAACTGGAACTTGCTCTGTAGACTGACTTTGAACTCAGAGATCTGCATGTCTGTCTTCAGAGCACTGGGATTAAAGGTATGGTCCACCAAGCCTGGATTTTAAGTTTTTCATGCTCTTTATGAGACTTAACCAGAGAGCAAACTCTATGGTGGGCATTTCTGAGACTTCCCTTGTCAATGCAATTAATCTGAATCTTTTCACCTGAGCCTCAGGCAAACTCTTCAGACAAGGGCAAAAAGTAGTCACATCCTTCACCAAAATACCACAAAAATGCCACATATTGAAATTCTCCAAGCACTTGGGAGGCAGAGGCAGGCAGATTTCTGAGTTCAAGGCCAGCCTGGTCTACAGAGTGAGTTCCAGGACAGCCAGGGCTACACAGAGAAACCCTGTCTTGAAAAACCAAAAAGAAAAAAAGAAAAAAAGAAAAAAAGAAAAAAAAGAAATTCTCCACTGAAATCTCTTGGGCCAGTTCTGCACAATTCAAATCACTTTCAGAGACAAAGTCTTCCATATTTCTGCTAGGATGGTCCATTATGCCCCATTTAAAACATTCCACTGCTTTCCAAATCCAAAGTCTCCAAATCCACATTCTTCCAAACAAAAGCATGGTCAGGCCTATCACAGTAATATCCCAGTCCCTTTTGTATTAGTTAGGGTTTTACTGCTGTGAACAGATGCCATGACCAAGGGAAGTCTTATAAAAGACAACATTTAATTGGGGCTGGCTTACAGGTTCAGAGTTCAGAACGTCATCATCAAGGTGGGAGCATAGCAGCATCTAGGCAGGCATAGTGCAGGCAGAGCTGAGAGTTCATCTGATAGCTGCTAGTGGAAGACTCACTTCCAGGCAGCTAAGTGGAGGGTATTTAAGCCCATCCCCATAGTGACACACCTACTCCAACAAGGCCACACCTCTTTTTTAAAAGGGTTTTTTATTTATTTATTATATGTAAGCACACTGTACCTGTCTTCAGACACCCATAACAGGGCATTAGACCTCATTACAGATGATTATGAGCCAGTATGTGGTTGCTGGGATTTGAACTCATGACCTCTAGAAGAGCAATCAATGCTCTTAATGACTGAGCCATCTCTCCAGCCCAAGGCCACACCTCTTAATAGTGCTGCTTCCTGTCCCAAGCATATACAAATCATCACAGTCCTGTTCAGAAAGCTCCTTCCTACTCCTGTCTTCAGGGCACTGCCTGTGTGTTCTAAGTATTTATCCTTATGTGTGAGAGCTACAGATAACTGTCACTATAACCCCTCCTCAAAGAAATTTCTCTTTGCAGAAGATGGAAACCTTCACAGAAATACACAGTTGGTCAAAATATAGAGAGTTAAATGATCTTGGGATGCCCTGGCCCTCTGATATGCCTACATTGCAATCCTGACACCCAAGGCCCAGGGAACGTTACAGAAGAGGCAGGAAGCTGTAAGAGCTGAAGGAGAAGGAGTCCTACTGCAGGGGAGTATGTTTTACCTGTGACATGAAAGGTACATCCATGGTACTGCCACACTACAGTCACTAAACACCTGAACAGTGGCAACACCAGTTGACAGGCTGGTGTGGATGCCACACGTGTCTTAACCCCTAATGAAGAGCTATGGAAAACTAATGGATGCTGAGGGAAGGAGAATTGGACTTCTCCAGGGATGAGCCCGTGTGTGTGTGTGTGTGTGTGTGTGTGTGTGTGTGTGTGTGTGTGTGGTTTCTTTCTTTTTTAAAAAATATTAAAACAACAAAAACCAATATAAAAACAAAGAGCCCAAGTGAACCCATCTCTGCTGTCAGATTCAGGACCGTGCATCCCACAGGGGAGGAAAGGGCTGAGAGTCATCAGGAGGGTGAAGAGTGGTGCGAGTTGGTGAATCCACCTGTGGAAACCACTGGCTGCCTTTGTTCTGACTCCTGCTAAGAACAGCCTCTGTGACTGCCATGGCCTGCAGGTTGTGACAGGGATAAAATGAAAGATTAAATACATAGGTTACAATTTCTGTTTGTTTGTAATTTTTTTTTTTTTTTGGTTTTTCGAGACAGGGTTTCTCTGTGTAGCCCTGGCTGTCCTGGAACTCACTCTGTAGACCAGGCTGGCCTCGGACTCAGAAATCCGCCTGCCTCTGCCTCCCAAGTGCTTGGATTAAAGGTGTGCGCCACCACTGCCCGGCTACAATTTCTAAAGGAATTTAAAAATAGGAGTAGGTGTCGCCATTTTTTAACTATGTAGAAGAAGAAGACAAGAAATTGGAGTGAGGAGCAGGAATCCAAACAAAACAACAAAGAAAGAAAGATGAAATGTCCAGGGTGGGTAGAGCTGACCATGCTTGCGCAGAGTCCTCAGTTCCACCCTCAGTTCACACCACATCCCAGCACTCAGGGCAGGAGATCAGGGGTTCAAGGTCATCCTTGGCTGCACAAGGAGTTCCAGGCTAATCTGGTGTCTTAATTAGGGTTTCCATTGCTGTGAAGAGACACTACGACCAAGGCAACTCTTATTAAAGGCAACATTTAATTGGGGCTGGCTTACAGGTTCAGAGGTTCAGTCCGTTATCATCAAGGGGGGAGCACAGCAGAGCCCAGGCAGGCATGGTGAGGGAGGAGCTGAGAGTTCTGCATCTTTGTTTGACTGAAGCCAGGAGAACTGACTCTGGACATACTTGAGCATATATATGAGACCTCAAAGCCCACTCTCACAGTGACATGCTTTCCCCAACAAGGTCATGCCTACTAACAGTACCACTCCCTATGGGCCAAGCATATTCAAACCACCACACCTAGGCTACTAGAGGCCCTACATGTGGTAACACTGACCTACCTGGCCTCTATAATAACATGTGTGCACATGTGCACACAAACACCTGCACACTCCAGAATCAGAAGACCTTATTTAAAAAAAAAAAAGGAAAGAAGAGATTGGTGAGATCACTCAGTGGGGACAGGTGCTTGTCACCAAGCTTTACAACCTGAGTTCTATCCCTGAGACCCACGTGTCAGAAGGCAAGAACTGACTCTCAAAAAGGTGCCCTCTGAACTGACCTTCACATGTGCCCTCTTACCTTCACACATGACCACCTGTTCCATATACAAAATGATGTATTTTTTTGAGAAGACAAAAAAAGGAAGAAAAAGCATCTAAATAACTTTATATTCTGTAGTTTGAAATGGTATACTGAATATGCCATAAAGACTTCTAAATAAAATATTAAAATCTTTTCCCATTTCAAGTTAAAATATAATAACTTTTAAAACACTAAAATTTGTCTTATTATTTTATTTTTTGAATCAGGGGCTCACTATGTATCCCTGGATATTCTGGAACTCACTGTGTAGCCCAGGCTGGCCTCAAACTTACAGACATCTGCCTGCCTCTGCCTCCTAAGTGTTGGAATTAAAGGCATGTGCCACCATCATCAGGCTGCCTTAACATTTTAAATAAAATATCAAAATATTTTTTGAGGGGTGTGATGGCACAAACCTGTAATCTCAGCACTTGAGACAGAGGTAGACATATCTCTGTGAGTTCAAGGCCAGCCTGGTCTACATAGGGAGTTCCAGGACAGCCAAAGTTACTCAGTGAAACTCTGTTCCTGAGATAAAGTGTTTACCATTTTGAATAAAACATACAAATATTAATTTTGTTATTATTAAATAATTATTATTAAATTGTTATTGTATTTATTACTTTTTGGGGTTTTTTGTTGTTTTTGTTTTGTTTTGTTTTTTGTTGTTTTTTTTTCAAGACAGGGTTTCTCTGTGTAACCCTGACTGTCCTGGAACTCACTCTGTAGACCAGGCTGGCTTTGAACTCAGAAATCCGCCTGCCTCTGCCTCCCAAGTGCTGGGATTAAAGGTGTGTGCCACCACTGTCCATTACTACTTTTTAAAATATAATATTTTTAGTTTATTTGAGAAATTTTCACAGGTTACAATGGATTATTGTTCAGTCTCTACTTCTTTACAACTCTTTCTAGAATCTCCAAAAGAGTCTCTGCTCAACTTCATGTCCTTTCTTTGTTTAGATAGGGTATTGAGATCAATTAGTGATACCCATGGGTGTGTGGCTATCCAGGAGCTAGGCGCCCTACAGAAAATCCCTGAGGACAACTGACAGGGTGGGGTGGGGGTTGGTGAGCTCCTCTGTTATCCATGCTAGTTCATCTTAAGCAGGTGACCATTGTCACAAGACAAACATTATTAGGCTGCATAATAAAAGGTAACATGGGATGATGTGAGGCTCAGTGGGTAAGCACTTGCCAATCAAGTGTGAGGAGCTTAGTTTGAATCTCCAGAACCATGTAAAACTGAATTTGGATAGAGGAGATGGAGGAGATTGGAGGAGGAGATGGGGAGGAGATGGGAGAGGATATGAAGGAGGAAATGGGGGAGGAGATGGGGAGGAGATGGAGGAGGAGAGAGTGTAGGGTCTTGCATCCACCACAGGGCTCGGCTGCCTGGGGAGGTGGGACACAGGAGTTTTGACTGCACTTACCCCACGCTGGCGCCCTGGGGTATTAGGCTACAGGCAAGCTGCTGGACTCGATCTGGAGGTGAGGAAGCACAGTCTGAGGTCCTAGGGACCAGCCAGAGTTGGCTTGGGAGTTCCTGGGCCTGCAGGGAGGCTGAGGCCATCTGGTTCTCAGGCTATTGAGCACCTAAGCACTGCTGGAAACCAAAGAAGAGCTGAGAATGAAGTGGATCTAGCCTGGGGCTGAAGGGGAAAGTGGGGAGAGCTCTGGCTGGATCCTGTGGGGAGAGAGTCCTTGGCTTGGTGGAGGGTGTGTTGGCTTGGTGGAGGCTGTGGCTGGGAGTGCTGAGAGGCCTTCTGCGGGGAGATTAGATGTGGCTCTATAAGTGAAGGCCTTCTCCATTGCTCCCTGCCAGGAGCCAAACCCAGGAAATGACCTGCTGTTCTAGAAAGACTAGTCAGTACAAGGTTAAGAAAGGACGTTCACAGGTCTCGGGTCCTGTAGAGTGAAAAACTATAAAGATCATTTTATAAAATATATACAGGCTTTTCTTTAGGCTTTTCTTTAAAGGGCATGAAAAATATAGAAAGACCTGAGCAAAAAAAAATGCAGGTTCACTAGTTCCAAGAAAGCGGACCTGAATGTAAGATTTCAGGCCTTCACTGCCCCCCCCCCCATACATTCCGGGAGGAGTACATTATCCCTGAGTCAGAGGACACTTGCTGGATTAACATTCCTCAAGCTTCAGGGAAGAAAACCCACCTGTGGGTGGGGAAGGCCCAAAGCAGGAAGACACATTCCTGACCACAAAGAAAAATGCAAGTCATCTAGGTGGGGCTGAGAAACTAGTAACCACGATGACAGGGCAACAACTGAGAAATAGTTGAGCAAGTGACAGGGCAAGACCACATTTTGAGAAGAATGAGTATACAGAGTGTTTTCCACATGACCCTGATTCACTTAGGTTGGGTTCCTCTGGAATTCTCTGCTATTTTTATGTTATATTTCCTTAGCAACCCTTCACCCCCTCCTCACTCTCCAGGTTTGTGGTTTCCCCCTTTTAAAAAGCCCCTTGGTCTTTCTCAAATTCAGCTCCTGCATGAGCAAGCAATTTGACTGTTGGCTGGCCAACTCTCTCTAATAAACCTCTGCTGATTGCATCCAGGTACCGTGTCTTGCGGATTTTTGGGTGGCCGTGATTTCCCGAGACTTGAGTAAGGGTCTCACGAGTTTGGGGGTCTTCAGTCCCAGGAACTTAAAGAACATCTGGCATTTCCTTGGAGCTGGTTATGACAGTGGGATGGTCTAGGGCAATAAGGATATGACAGTGGACTGGTCTTAGACAACAAGGATTCCATAGTAGGATAGCCCTAAGCAATGACCCTTGCCCAAACTTCCCGGTTTGCTGTGTCTTTATAACCTGGCCCCAGATTCAGAGCTTGATCAGAACCCAGACTTGCTCTCATTCTTTGTGTCTCTTGTCCTTTCATTCATTCGCCCCCTTCCCTGAGGTTTCGTCAAATCCCTGTGGGCCGGGGCAGTTCCCCATGGTGGATTCTGATAAAAAGGAGGCAGCCCATGGTTTTAAAGCATTTATTGTCTTGGCGGAGAGTGATGAGAAGTATAACCCCATACCTCACCTTCTCAGGGTGGGCCTGAGGTTAAATACCTTTTGCAGGGAGGAGTATTTGGGAAGGAAAGTTTAACTGGCTAAGCCCTTCAGGCATTTAGGTACCTCATTAAAATAGAGATCTCTCTATTTTATTTTATTTTATTTTGAGGCTACATGACCACAGGTGTTAGTTGTTCTTAGATGCCCAACCGCAGTTCAGAACAGACAACTCCAGACCACACGGTTGGGGGGTAGGTTTATTCAGGAGGTAGGGCAAAGGTAGGGGGGAAGAAGATGGAAGAAGAAGAAGAGAGAGGAAGAGAAGTAGAGGCTGGCCATGATCACATGGAGAGAGGAAGAGAAGGGGGAAGGGGACAGAGAGGCAAGAGGATGGGAGGGTAAGAGATTAAGAGTAAGAGAGAGAGGAGGGGGACAAGCAGCCCCTTTTATAGTGGACTAGGCCTACATGGCTGTTGTTAGGTAACTGTGGGGAGGAGCATTCCTGGCTGTTGCCAGGTAACTGTGGAGGTGGAATTTAGACAGAATACTAACATCCCCCCATTTTGGTTTAATTAAAAAAGAAAAATTAGAAAGAGATGACAGTAAAGCAGGAATATGGTTGTTGTCGTGATATCTGGCTACTTCCTGCAGGCATTGGGGGTGATGTGTCTCTAGGGGGAACCTAGAAGAATGGATATGGGGGATGATTGTCCGGTCTTAGGAGAGTTGGATGTTTCCTGCTGTCCAGGGTCTATGGAGCCCATCTGAGGATAGGTCAGAAGGAACAGGTCCAGTAGAAGCAGCTGTCTATGTGACAGGAGATGGAGCATCTGGAGGTTGCTTCTCTGGAGCTGTTCTGGATGTGCCTGAACTTGACAAGATGTAGGGAATAAGATTAAGTACATTTGGGGGAAAGAAAAATTTTCTAAGTTGTGTATTTGAAACCCAGAGGGATCCCACCCTTTGGAATAGGTAGTAACTTTATGTAGATGTACTTATCTGGATGGTGCCTATTTGGTCCATGAGAGATAGATCTTAGTGGATTTCCTGTACTTGTAAGTTTACAAAAGAGATAACAACATGAGTTAACAACATGAGCAGTCTTTAAGATGAACCTTTGCATCTTTAAGATGGAATGTTTTATTAGAGTTAGGCAAGTTTATAGGAACTCAGATAATGTTAGGACAGTGGCATAGCAAGAAGAAATATGAATTGATGGCATTTAATTGATGGCAACTGAGTTTAGGTAATGAGGTAACAGATAATATCTGTGAAAGCCTAGCTGTTAATGTAGTAAGAAGTCTGAAAGAGTAAACAATAATCTACCAGTTATATATTTCTTCAAAAAATGACAGAATCCACTAGCCAACAGTTCCTGTGGTCTCCACAGTCTCTTGGACAAAGCCAGTTTGGTGTCCAAGCACAGAAGACGCAGGGCTTTTTCTCTGTGGAATGGATACGTGTGACATGAGTAATGACTTACCTTGGTTTAGCCAAGTCCTTTGACTCAGGGCATCCAGTTTGGTCCACTGCGTTTGTTAGTGACAATATCATCACATACAATCCAGGCTGTGTCTTCTAGGTGTCCAAGTCTTCTGAAACCATCTTGGGTCAACTGTTAGAGGCTTTGGGAATTCTGTCGGCTATAAACTTAAATATATTATTAGCAGACTTCTGACAAGATTGAGAGCCATAAGGATTAACTGTAAGTGAATAGAATTTAATAGCAGTAGTAAAAATCTATTAAGACAGGATAGGAAAGAGTCTTAAGTAACTTTGGCAGGTTGTGTAGGTAGAGAAAAGCACATTTTTGTATTAGCAAAGAAACATTTGACTAGGACCAGAATAAGAAAGCTGGCAATAGTAGCATAGGATTATACAGCTGGCGGGTTGGGGCTGTGGGCCACAGGTCATGACCCGGGGTTGTGCTATGGGCCTCCAGTTGACGGAATAGGCGCTGCAGGTCAGGTCCGCTGTGGCAGCAGGGCAGGATGGTGGAGGAGGAGATGGTGGAGAAGGAGATGGAGGAGGAGGAGATGGTAGAGGAGAATATGAAGGAGGAGGAGATGGTAGAGGAGGAGATGGAGGAGGAGATGGAGGAATAGATGGTGGAGGAGGAGATGGAGTTGGAGGAGATGGTGGATGAGGAGATGGTGGAGGAGGAAATGGAGGAGGAGGAGATGGAGGAGGAGGAGATGGTGGAGGAGGAGATGGTGGAGGAGGAGATGGAGGAGGAGATGGTGAAGGAGGAAATGGAGAAGGAGGAGATGAAGGAGAAGATGGTGGAGGAAGAGTTGGAAGAGGAGGAGATGGAGGAGGAGGAGATGGAGGAGTTGGAGGAGGAGGAGAAGGTGGAGGAGGAGGAAATGGAGAAGGAGGAGATGAAGGAGGAGGAGATGAGGAGATGGTGGAGGAGGAGTTGGAAGAGGAGGAGATGGAGGAGGAGAGGATGGAGGAGGAGGAGATGGAGGAGGAGGAAATGGAGAAGGAGGAGATGGAGGAGGAGATGGTGGAGGAGGAGATGGTGGAGGAGGAGATGGAGAAGTTGGAAGAGGAGGAGATGGTGGAGGGGGAGATGGAGGAGGAGGAAATGGAGAAGGAGGAGATGGAGGAGGAGGAGGATACGGAGGAGTTGAAGGAGGAGGAGATGGAGGAGAAGATGGAGGAGGAGAAGATGGAGGAGGAGGAGATGGAGGAGTTGGAGGAGGAGAAGATGGAGGAGGAGGAGATGGAGGAGGAGGAGGATATGGAGGAGTTGAAGGAGGAGGAGATGGAGGAGAAGATGGAGGAGGAGAAGATGGAGGAGGAGGAGATGGAGAAGGAGAAGATGGAGGAGGAGAAGATGGAGGAGGAGGAGATGAAGGAGGAGGAGATGGAGGAGGAGGAGATGAAGGAGGAGGAGATGGAGGAGGAGGAGATGGAGGAGATAGAGGAGGAGGAGATGGAGGAGGAGAAGATGGAGGAGGAGAAGATGGAGGAGGAGGGTGTAGTTGCTTGTATTAGAAATGCTAAATATGTTCCCCAAAAAACTGTTTGCATGAGAGGGTCTGCATGTAGCTTTTGGGAACCCTCCCCAGTTGGCTCTGATTAATAAATAAAAATGCCAGCAACTAATAGCCGAGGAGGGCAGACAGATGCAGGATTTTAGGATTTCCAGTGCTTGGGACCAGGAGGAGAGAAAGATCTGACATGCTTTAGGAGAGAGTGGAAAGGGAGACACAGAGGCTGCCATGAGGTAGAGAAGCAAGAAGAGCGCCCTGGGCTCTGGGCCAAGAAAGTGTGGTCCAGAGGGGTGCACAAATGGATCCAGAGTGGTAAGATGAAACATAGAAGTTTGTAAGTAATAACTCAGAATTATGGCAGGAGGTAGATACTAGCAGCATAGAGGCTAGAGAGTCGTCCAACTATTGTACTACTTAAGGCATATTAAACATAAAGACTATGTGTATGTGTGTGCGTTTCATTCAAGAACATAAACCATTGGGGGGGGGGTAACAACTCCATGCCAGGGTTTGTAAATGTTTAATTCTACAGGAGGCGATGGAGGAAGAGGATGGAGGAAAAATGGAGGAGTTGTTAGAGGGGAGGCAGAGACAGAGGAGACCACTGTGCTGCATATTTTGCTGACTGAAATAAAATCAGTCACAATGAAAGAGTCTGGAATGATCCAGCACAGGTCTCCGTCTCAGTCACACATGCACATACACAAGGAGCACATACAATTTATGGGAAATCAAGTCCTTCTCTATATAATTTAAAATGTATCAGGTTATAAGCATGCATGAACATTTAAAAGCCTGGCATGCTGGGTAACAAATCATGTTGCCTAGCAGTGATGATGGAACTTCTCTGTTGCTCATGAAAGCCCACGGAAGGAACCTAAGCATCATGAGGAAGCCACTAGAGGCTGACACTCTTCCACTGAGAAGGAAACTTCCAGGTTTCACTGTGGTATTCAGTGAGTTCCTCCAGGAGACTCTTGGTGGCATCTGGGGGTGTTTGTGGTTGTCAGGTGAGAAGGTGGAGACCAGAGAGGTTGCTTCACATGCTGTGACGCACAGCACACCCACCAGAGAGTGACATCAGCCTGGCCCTGAGAGGACCCCCTCACACCCACAAGAATCTACATTTTATTCATTAGTTGTTTGAGACTCAGCCTCATCATGTAGCCCAGGATGGCCCCCAAGTCTCAATCCCTTGTTTCAGCCTCCTGAGTGCTGAGGTGACAAGTGAGCTCCTTTGTGTCTGGCCTTGATTTTACCATTTATCTGTAAGATGGGTATCACAGTTTAAAAGTTTCTGCAGCAAATGCATTTTGCAAACCAAGCAAGCTTGAAAAGGTAGCATACTGGTCCTCCAGCACTTGGGAGGTAGAGTCAGGAAGATTTCTATGAATTCCAGACTAGTCTGGGTTACAGAGTGAGACTCTGTCTCAAAGATAAACACTCGATGGAAAGGAAACAGAAGGGAGAGAAGGGAAGGGAACAGGAAGGGAACAGACAAGGGCTGTACCCACTGAACCCCACCCCTTACTTGGTCCTTGTCACCCTTCTTTCTATTTTTAATAGAACCCCAACTCTGCTTCACACCAGCTTGGGGTGAAATATTTCTGCACTGAAGCCACCAATCAGGTTTTCCAGAGTCAAGGTCCCTAAAAACATTACTTATACTTTTGAGGGAGACAACGTGGAGTCCTGTCTTGGCCCCCTCATCTCTTATTTCCTTGGTGTTAATCATGTCCTGATGTTGGTATAGGCTCTTTCAGAGCTGTGGTATCAGTAAGCCATTTTTCTTTGTAAAGTATTCAGGCTCAGGTATTTTGTTACAGCAACTGACAGTAGACTATGTTTCCAGTCTTCCAACTCTGAACAGTTGTCTCAGTTCCCCGTGCCTGGCCTCAAACTGCTTGGGCCACTTCCCACTGAGCAAGCTGCCTCTCCCTGTCTCCTCTTCTGGTCTCCATTTATAATGGATTACTGCACTCTACTGACCCACTGACCTCCTTATAGCCAAGCATCTATTAAGGAGAATCTTCACAGATGCACACTGGGAAATTGTCCCACTTACCTTTGTCAGCTCAATACAGTCTAACATCATTGGACAGGGAGGCTTTACTAAAAAATTGCCAAGTCAGATTAGATCAGCCTGGGGCCATGCATATGAGAGGTTGTAATTAACAGGAGGACCTGGCCTCCTGTGGGCAGCACCATCCCTAGGCAGGTAACCGGATATGTATAATGGCACTCACTGGGCATGACCATGAGTGGGTACAGCCTTCCTGCATGGCTTCTGCCCCAGGGTCCTGCCTTGAGTTCCTGCCTCGACTTCCCTCAGTGATGGGCTGTGACCTGGGAATGTAAACAAAATCAAGTCCTTTTCCTTCCTGGGTTGCTTTTGGTCAGGGCATTTACTACAGTGACAGAAAGACAATTGGAGCAAAGACATCTGGGTTCATGTCAGGGCTTCAGCACATGCATTGGTGGTGCCGCACACAATAATAGTTGAGATGAACTGGAAATTTAAGTGACCTCACAACTATAACAATGTCAGTTTTCTGTAGCAAATGACAGAGACAACGTGGAAAGAAAACACTTTGCTTCAGTTCTTGTTTTGGGCAGTTTCAGTGCATGGGTAGTTGCCCCTGTTGTTTTGAGCCTGCTGGGATGTGTCATGGTGGGAATACCTTGTGAGGGGGAAATCACTCCATGCTTGGGAAGTGAAAGAGAGGAAAAAAGAACAGACCACATTTTCATTCTCTTCTTTGAGGGCCTGTTTCCAACTGCCCGATGATCTCCAAACAAGCCCTGCATTTTTTTTTAGCATTTTCAATTTATTCTTTAAGAGTAACTACAGGTATATAATGCATTTTGATCATATTTATCCCCCTTCAATTCCTCCAGGACCCTCCATCCTCCACCCTTCCACTTGTATGTCCTCTTTCCTTGTTATAACGCACTCAGTCCAATGAGAGCTGCCCCTGGGATTGTTCTACACACTGCTGTATTGCCATGAGGAGACACCATGACCACAGCAACTCTTATAAAAGGAAGCATTTAGCTGGGGGCTGGCTTACAGTGTCAGAAGGTTAGTCCATTATCAACAAGATGAGAGTAGATAATCATGGCACCAGAGCAGTAGCTAAGAGCTTTACATGCTGATCTGCACGTACCAAAGCATTTGAATCCTCAAAAAGCCCACCCCAGTGACACATGTGGTCCTCCTCCAAGAAGGCCACACATCTCAGTCCTTCCCAAACAGTTCTGCTAACTGGGGATCATGAACCCCTCCCCTCCATGCTGCAAGGTGGCATGGCCTGATCCTGTGCATCGAGTTGCTGGGTCCTGTCATAGCCAGAAGACACTGGTTTGCTCTGGTCCTGCCTGATCAGACTCTCACAGTATTTCTGCCCCTTCTTCCATGATAGTCTTTGAGCCTTGGGGAGGGATGTGACAGATATCCCATTTGTGACTGAGTATTCCTCAGTCTCTCGCTCTCTGCACTGTGACCCGCAGTGAGTTTCAGCATTAACTGCATCAAAAGCTTCTCTGACGAGGTCTGAGAGCTACATGGATCATTGCATATCAAGGTAATGATTTAGAGGGCATTTTCACACTGTGTCCATTTAGCAAAATAACAGTAAATTCACCCTTGGGGTCTGTGAGTGCCCAAAACATGGGTTCTTGGCTCGGTTTACAGTACCAGGTGTGACTTTTCTCCTGTGGAGGGGTCCTTAAATCCAACCAGAAAGCAGTTAGTTATCATGACAACATTCACATCACTATTGCACCAATGGGCACATCTTGTCAAACCGGTTATTGTAGTTCACAGAGTTCACAGCTGAGTAAGACGACACAATAGGTCTTATCAAGTTCTGGTGGGCAATAAAGAGCAACAGTAGTAGCTTGTATTGTTTTGGTCACCTCTGGTATTGTTTGGTACCTCTTACCAACAATCTGTAGGGAGGCGAGGCACCGAAGCACCACCTCTGCCAAGACACACGTGCAGCACAGCAACAGCTGTGTCTACATAAAGAATAGCTGTTAATGACAAAAGCTCACTGCAGCCCAGACTATAGAGATGGGGAAACTGAGGCCCAGAGATGCCAAGAATAGATCTCAAAGTCACCCAGATGGGAAGTGGCAGAGCAGGGACTAGAACTCTGAATATTAATTCCAGAACATAAGAACCATCAGATTTCTCTGTGAGGACATCTCTCACTTAAACAGTGGTTAGCAGGTGGGCTGTAGCACCGTCCTATGATATTGCTACACCATCAGTATTTTGGGGGTCTTGGTAGGGTCAGCAACTGCCTAGAGGAAGAATGGTGTCCCAGGGAGCAGTGGGTGGTGGAGCCCCAGGGGTAGAAGAGGAAACACGTTAGATAACCTTCTCAGAAGCACAGAAGCAGGTCTTGGCCAGGGCTTCCTGCCTCTAGACTTTATCTGAAATCGCCAATGCCTACATCTCCAGGATCAGCCTCCCCCAGCTACCCCTTGTCTCTCGTCCGTCTTGGTCCTCTTCCCTGCCCCTCTCCTCACACTTTTTTTTACCTTCTTTCCTACTTCCCTTTCTCAGTCACCCCTCCTCTCCCTCTATTCTCCTCAAGGCTGAGAAAATTCTTCTAGAGTGATTTTTTTTTCTTACAGCGGAAACTGCTGGTGGCTTTTTATAAATACACTGTCCCCACACCTTGGTCTCATCAAAGACACGGAAACAGGTCATGATAAGCAGAAAGGAAACTCCGATGGAAGGTGAGGCTGGGTATTTGGGGGCCTTTTCACCTCCCACCAGTGTTACAAGGACAGGACGTGGGAAGTCTGCTTGGACTGGCTTGGGCTAGCTGTGACTCCTGAGCAGAGAGAGCCCGACCCTCCCAGGTGTGGGCTCTGCATTTGGAGGTTTTGGGTAACTGCCCAGATGTTCAGCTATGGTAACACACAGCTCTAGTTCTTGTTGCTGATAGGAAGCACGAGACTCTGCCTCAGAATATATGAAATATATAGTTCAAAGCTAGCCTGGGCTGCTTGAGATTCTGTCTCCCAACAAACAAACATAAAAGCACAAATGATTACAACATATAAAGTGCCTTTCAAATACTATTATTTAATATTTTTTATTTTATTTGCATGTGGGGTCCAGAGAACAGCCTCAGTTGTCATCTTCAGGAGCTATCTACCTTTTTTGAGGCAAGGTCTTTCCCTGAACCTGGAACTCACTGATTTAGCTAGACTGCCTGGCCAGCGAACCCCAGGGGTCCTCCTGCCTCCGTTCCCTATTGATGGGATTACAAGTGACCATCACCACATCTGTGTCTTTATATGGGTACCAGGGATTCAAACTCAGATCCTCATAATTGCACTTTACCCACTGAACCATAACCCAAGCCCATTTGCTCCACTTTGTGTCTTCCCATAATCCCATCAACTCCAGGAGTCCAGAAGACCTGGCACAATCTGTTCTAAGTGGGTTGAATAAAGTGCCCTCAAAGGTGTCACTCCTTTCCCTGCCTCTTTAGTCCTTGTTTGTCTTTGTTTTTTGTTTGTTCTGTTTTCCCCCTTCTCTTCTGCATTCCCTCCTTCCCTCCTTTTCCTCCCTCCCCTTCTGACTAACTATTCCTGGCATGTCTGTTGCTGCTGCTGTGCATTGGGCCGAGTACTGAGGTCCCACCGAGATGTCCCTGAAGGATGCACGTGCTCAGAAGCTGGTACCTGGCCAATTGCAGTCGGAAGGCAATGCTGTTTTGGTGACTGGAAGCCAATGCAGAGGATGGATGGGAGAGACCAGTGTGTGGTGGCAAGTCTGGAGTGCTGCCAACATGGTCCTGATGACATTCTGGGGAGGTTTCTTGCCTCCAGCCCCAAACCCAGAAAGCCCAAATCCCAGTGTGTGCATTAGAAGCATAAATACCCCAGCTTTATTCTTTGTTCCTGAATATCAGGCAAATGGGCTGACCCCACGATCCTGGGCTCCACACCCCAAGTCTCCAGGTCTCTGATTTGAAGATTGCCCAAAGCAAGTCAGCAGTCCACACCAACCCGAGCACTCCACCTGCAGAGTTCAGGGCTCCTTAAAGGAGGGACTTCAAACCTGATTGATGGGTTTGAGGTGAGTCCTGGAGAGATCTCTCCACAGAACACATTGTCTCCACAGCCTTCAGACCATGAAAGCTCCGAAGTAGGACCTGGTGCCATCACGTGGTCTGACCAGGCGGTTTCCAGGCACGCGGACCACCACTTCTTCCCCGGCCTCCAGATGTACCACACCACCCAGGAAGCTGCTGTCCCACCAGACTCGGGAGCTATTGGCCCGGCCACAGGGTGACCGCCGGCTGACCAGCAGTTCTAACTCCTTGGGGTAGCGGGACGTGCGCTTATACAGCCCATGGGTGATAGGAAGGCCATTGGCCAGCCCCTGGGGGCAGCCCACACCGCTCAGCTGCACTTTGGAGTACACATAGTAGTAGCCGGCCTCTGTGGTCACCAGGGCCCCATCATGATACGTCAGGCCCCTCAAGAAGGCCAGGCCAAGTCGTGTCTCCCATAACAGAGGTCCACCGATGCTTATCAAGCTCGCGTTGGCTCCTGGGAGGAAAGGAGAGAGAGATAGCTGGTCAACACGGTTAGCATTGTGCCCACCCTGTCTGTGTGGCCTTATGGTGGTTCCCTCTGGGTTCACTGCCATATTAGGCTGCTTGTCTGGGTTGATTCAGTCCATTCCCATCTTGCAGGGCAGAGAAACTGAGGCACAGGAAAGCAAGCAAAGTAATTTGGTGGTTAAGCATCTTAACTCAGTTCATTCCCATCTCCTTCTACAAGGGTAGAAACTCAGACACCGAGGAGCAAAGCCACTTCAATATCAAAGAGGAAACTGAGGCACAAGGTATTTAAGCTTCCTAGTGAAGTGTCAAAATTTTTTAAAAATGGAGTTATGACTTAGGAGGTGGAACACTCAGCCAGCATGCCAAAGGCTACACATTCCATCCCCAGTACCAAATAAATCAGGTGTGGTGGTGTACACCTGTCATCCAGCTCTTGGGACGCAGAGGCAGGCGGATCTAGAGTTCAAGGCCAGTTTAGGCTACATGAGACCCTGTCTCAAAAAGTGTGTGTGATTGTATGTGTGTTTGTGTATGTGTGTGTGAGTCTGTATGTGTGCAATGTGTTTATGATGTGTGTATGAGTGTGTGTGTGTGTGTGTGTGTGTGTGTGCCCAGAAGTCAAAATCAGGCAACTTCCTCAGTTTCAGTTTCTGTCCACCTTTTTTTTTTTTTTTTTGAGGCAGAGTCTCTTACTGACCCTGGAAGTCCCCTGTTTGTCAAGGCTGCTGGCCGGCAGGCCCCAGGGACCTCTCTGCTTACCTCTGCCAGCACAGGAGTGTGTGTTTGGCTTTTGGCTCAGATGCTGACTCAAAAGTGGCTAGCACGTTGCACATTGAGCCATCTCCCCATCTCCCACGTCACATTTTTAAAAAGTTTTTGATTATAACATATTTTATGTATATTCTGGTTAATTTCTTACGTGTTAAATTATAAATTAAACTATCTATGCCAAAAGAAAAAAAGAGTATATACAGCTGGGTGTAGTGGGCCACATCTTTAATTCCAGTACTCAGAGATAGAGGCAGGTCCACGTAGGCAGCCCAGGCTACATAGAAAGACCCTGTTTCCAAAAACAAAAATAAACAAATAAATAAATGTAGAGCGTGGTAGGTCTGTGTCCTGACATCTGAGTCCTCCAGGGACCCTGGGATGTGTCCCTGTGACTAGCAGTGTGAAGAGATGACTTTACTGACTTTACATGGCTCCCCGTGGCTCTTCTCTGGGCTGTTTGTTAGTAAACACTGGGAAAAAAGCGATCTGCAAGATGGCTCAGAGAGCAAAGGAACTCGGAGCCCAGGCTGATGCTTTGAGAGCAGTCCACGGAGGCCAAAAGGCAGAAGGGAAGAGCCATTCCCCGAGAGCTTTCTGACCCCACACTGTGGCATGCACACGTGCAATAATAAATGAATAAAAAGAAGTACATGTTAAAAAAAATTAAAAAAACACACTAAATGAATGCATAAATGAATGCTCTAACTTGTGAAGGCCTGGGTCTCCCAGGACACCCTAAACCCCACTCCATGTGAAGATCTGGGGTCCCCCTCACCTGTAAGATGTGCTGCTGGGTTGGGCTGGTGAGACCGTTGATCTGAGGAAGAGAGTCAGAGGTTAGAGACAAAGAGAGGAGAAAGAGAGAGAGAGAGTGCGTGCGTGTGGTGTGAATGTGTGGTGTGAGTGTGTGTATGTCAGCATGTGTTCTCAAACGCTGACGGAGGGTACCTGCAGGTACCTGTAAAGTGTCAGGCTCTGCCCCTTCTGGAATGAGCCAGATTTCTTCTCTGGCCCTGGGGGAGGGGCACCTAAGGGGCCTACAAAGTTACCCTGATGACCCAGGGTGTGGTGTGGGGAGGTGCAGAGTGGGAATCATTCCCTGCTTCATAGGGACTGGGGCCCAAACTCACCTTGTATCAGCTTCTCCCAGGAGCCTTTGCCTCCATCCTGAAATGCAGACAGGAATGTTTGGTAAGGACATGCCACACCCGAGTCTCACTGGTATATGGTGATGACACTGTCTGGCCATGACCATAGATACCACCCACAGACATGTATGTAGAGCCATACATGCACACATCACATACATACACATACGGTGGGTGGGAGAGGCACACATCTAATAAGATCTGTTGTGTTTCCAGATAGGCTGTCATGTAGCCCAGGCTGGCCTCAGACTTGCTAAGTAGCCTAGGATGATCTTGAACTCCTTGAGCCTTCTGCCTTCCCGACCCAAGTGCTGGGATGAAGAATTAACTACTCAAGTTGAGTATCTGAAATGCTTGAGACTAGAATTGTTTCAGAACTGTCTTTAAGGTTTTAGGATAGTTGAGGGCCAGTAAGAGGACTCGGAGTAAAAGTGCTTGCTGCCAAGCCCGGCTACCTGAGTTCAGTCCCTAGAACCCACACAAAGGGAGACACAGAGAAGTAATCCCACAAAGAAGTAGTTCCACATTCTGCTGCAGCACATGCACACTTCTTCATATCTACATACTAAATAATTAAATGTAATTTTAAAAACTTAAAAAGAAAACATAGGCAAAGACTCAGGAGCATATTGTGACACACCCATGGCTTGTCTGAAAGGAACAGAGGGTGAACAAACGAGAGGGCTGAGAGTGAACCAGGATGACCATGAAGCCAGTGGTGGACAAGGGTTTGGGCTGGGAACAACCGTGTAGGTGAATCCCAGGGAAGCTGTAGGCACTGCACATGTGTCAGATCCCCATGTACAGATGAGAAGACTGAGGGTCAGAGAGACAGGCTGACAGGAGAATCCCTGGGTTTTAGATGGGCTTTCTGCCTGGCACACAGTACACAGCCATAAAGAGATAGGTACTGGAGAGGCCCTGCTGGTCCCCAAGCCCCACTTACTGGCAGATGAGCCACTATGTCCCCAAGACGCTGATTCAGTCTCAAGAGAAACCAGCCCTGAGCAGCCAGCACGGCACCCAGCAGCAGCAGCAGGGCCAGGCTGACCTGGACAGTGCCGCAGTGCCGTCTCTTATTGTTCTGTCCCAGCCGCCTGAATGGGATATCCGTCTGTCCATCCACCACAAACACTGAAGGCTGTACCACGCTCTCCATGCCAGAGCAGCTGAGGCTCAGAAGCCCAGGGACGGGGTTTGCAAGCCTGAGTTCTTCCTCTCCGGAGGAAACCACAATTGCCCAATGCTTGGGCTTTGCAAACTGCAAAAGGTTCCTGTGGCCCCTGGGACTCACTTTAAAGCTGCAATTTGGTGCCTCCCCTTTCCCCACACACCCTCCTCTTCTTCCTGTGCCCCCAGAAGGCCAGGCCCCCAGATTGCTTTCACTCATGCCTCCATAGCTCACACTTTCCAGAAAATGTGACTCAGGTGGGATGGACGGGGCAGCCCCTGCTCAATGTACGTGGTGGCTTTGTTTCCCTCAGAGGAGCTTCTGTGGGTTCCATGCAAGCTTCTAGCACCACACCTGCATATGCACACACTGACAAACACAGGCCTCTGTGTCTGCTTTAGTCTATGCATATGGGTGCAGGTGCTTGTGCAGACACAAGGTTCATGAATGTGTGCACACAGGTGTAGATGTTCTGATATGTGCCTGTGTGGGCCAGAACAAGCACACAAGCATTTCCCGATGTGTGTGCAGGTCCATATATGGACACACATGCTACAGCATGTATCATCTATTAGTGCATGCACATATGAACCTCAGGTGTGTTCACATGAGTGTTCATTTGGGGTAGATTTTCAGATACCACCTTGTCCCCAAGTCTTCAGCCTGGACCCTACCCCCATCACACACTCTCCCAGATACTGAGGACTCAGGGGTTCAGCTGGGAGATTCACCAGCCCCTCTTCTCAATGTCAATGGCCCCTATTCTGTAGTGTTTGTCCTCACACAGTGCTGTGACCACAGAACCCCCGTGCTCTGTAACACTGTGGACTCATGGCTTCCCTAACCATGAGTTCCAGGAGAGGTACTGCTGAGACTCCTGTCAGGACCCACCTATCCACCTACCTCAGGAACAGACCCCACCACAGGAAGCCCAGGTGTGTGAGGTACTGAAGGGATGCGTGCTGTTGACATGAGCTTGTCAAGAACTCCAGAGCCTCAGACCCGCAGGGAAACATAGCCTTCTCTTCTGGTCCATGCATAGATGTGGATGTCAACAGTGTGTGTAGAATGTGTCCACTATCCTTCCCCTGAGTGCTGACACATGAACATAGCTCCCTTACAGAGATAGTTCTTATGGAGATTAACCAAACCTGCCTTCCCTATCTCATTGTGTATATAAACTCTGCCTCCTTGCTTATCTGTATGTGATAAGCTGCCTCCTTCAGTGGTATGCAATAACCCCGCTTCTCCACTCAACTTTGTATAATGATGTGCTGAGATACTCATGTGCAGCAGTCCCAGACCACATGACCCCAGGATTCCTGTATGTTTGCGTTTGCCTTTTCTTCATCTCCTTGCTGTAGCCCAACTCAGGTCCATTCCTGGAACTATGCAAATTACTCAGCAGCTTGGAGTATATCCTACCACAGAGGATCTGCCTGGAAGCATTCTCTAGTCTGTCATGGTCTGTGTTGGCTAGTGTCAATTTGACACAAGCTACACTCATTTTAGAATAGGAAATTTCAATGGAGAAAATGCCCCCAACAGATTGGCTTGTGGGAGGCCCCTGTTCACTTTAGACAGTTCCTTTCCTGCATTGGCATTCCTGGGTTCTGTAAGGAAGCAGGCTGAACAAGCCATAGGACACAAACCAGTAAGCAGTGTTCTTCCATAGCCTCTGCATCAGCTCCTATCTCCAAGTTCCTGTCCTGACTTCCCTCAGTGGATGAGGTGTGACTTGAAAATGTAAGCTGAGGTAAACCCTTTCCTCTCCAAGTTACTTTTGTTCATGGTGTTTTATGAAAGCAATAGAAATTCTAACCAAGTCACAAATTGGTATCAGGAGTGGGGTAGGGATATGACAGACCTAACTATGGTTTGGGGAAGATTGTAGTGGCATCTGAACTTGGACTGGAAAAACTGTTCTATGCACAGAGCTCAGTGGGCTGTTCTGTGGGAGCTTGGTAGTTCAAAAGGCTGAAAATAATGCAGATGATGGAGGCCTGGCTTGTGAAATTACAGAGGGAAGTTTGAGAGTTCCTTAAAGACCACCAGGGTTTCCTAGGTATGGTAGCGCACACCTTTAGTCATAGCATTTGGGAGGCAGAGGCAGGTGGGGCTCTGTGAGATCAAGGCCAGCCTTGTCTACATAGAGTTCTTCCAAGAGAGCAAGAACTATAAAGAGATTCTATTTAAAAACAAAACAAAACAAAAACAAAACAGCCGGGCAGTGGTGGCACACGCCTTTAATCCCAGCACTTGGGAGGCAGAGGCGGGCAGATTTCTGGGTTCGAGGCCAGCCTGGTCTACAGAGTGAGTTCCAGGATAGCCAGGGCTACACAGAGAAACCATGTCTCTAAACAAACAAACAAACAAACAAACAAACAGAACACTTAAAAAACAACAAGAAGAAGAGAATTGGGGGTGTTTGGTATTTGAAGTAAGATTCTTAGTTCTGCTTAGCCAGTTCTGCAGAACTGGCTGTGATTAAGAAGAGACCAGCATCACTGAGGTAAAATCTGGGAAGTGTTTCCTGAGAGAGTCAGTACACAGAAGCTGTGCTGGTGAGGCAAACAAGGCTGTACTCAGATGGTGCTGAAAGCATGAGGAGGTTGTGGAGAGCCAGCTGAGGCTTGGCACTGTGTGAGGCCAGGAGAAGCTGTTGGTGAAAATGTAGCCTCAGCAGCAGCAGAACACCCCAGGATTCTGAAGACGCTGGTGCCTTGGGATGATCACCACGAATGACAGCAGCCTTGGGGTGGAGGCAGCCTAGAAGACAAGATGTGAGGGCTGCATAGGGCAACACCAGAGAAGTCATTCGGGATCTTTGGAGGAGCCCAGAAGGTTGTGTTTGAATCCCAGACACTGGAAATTGAATTATTTACAGTTAGAGTTTGGTTTTGCTTGTTCAGGTTATTGACTGTGCCCTGGTTCTTCCCTCTTAAAATAAGGAAGTATTTAGCTTGTTTTCAATATTATAGGATCCCACAGTTGAGAGACTAACTTTTTAAATATTTTAGATTTGAAAGGATTTTAACTTTAAACTTTGAAGTTTTAAAGACACTAAATTTTAAAGTGTTTGAATTTGTGAGGCTGTGGGACTTTTTAAGTTTGCAAAATGTTTAAAATTTTATTTATTTTTATTTTATGTACATTAGTGTTTTGCTTTCATGTGTGAGAGATTTAGATCCCCTAGAAAGTAAATTAAAGACGGTTGTGAATTGCCATGTGGGTTCTCATTCTCTGGAAGGACAGCCAGTGCTCTTAGCCTCTAAGCCACCTCTCTAGCCCACAAAATGTTTTTATATTGTGACATTGATATGTTTGATCTTGGAGATGACAAGAAAGGAAAGGTTGTGGCTTACCAGTGATGTGCTTGTGTGTCAAGATGACAAGGGGTGAATGGTGCTGGATGGTTGTGTGCCAACTTGACACAAGAGAAAGTCATCTGAGAGGAGGGAGCCTCAGTTGAAAAAATGCCTCCATAAGATCGGGATGCACTTGAGCCTGTAAGGAATTTTTTAAATTTGTGATTGATGGGTGAGAGCCCAGCACACTGTGGGTGGGGCCATCCCTGGGTTCTGTGAGAAAGCAGGGAAGCGCGCTAGCAAGCAGCACCCTAATGGCCTCTGCATCAGCTCCTGCCTCCAGGTTCCTGCTCAGTTAGAGTTCCTGTCCTGACTTTATTCAGTTATGAAATATAACCTGGAAATGTAAGTGAAATAAACTCTCTTCTCTCCAAGTTGCTTTTGGTCATGGTGTTTTATCACAACAGTAGAAACCCTAACTAAGATGGGAGGAAGGGTAATCTTGGCTCACAGTGAGAACAGAGTGTCTATCATAGTGGAGAAGTCAAGGCGGGAGAGGGGAGGTAGCGTGAGGCAACTGGTCATGTCAAATCCACAGTGAGATAGCAGAGATCAAGGAACACTTGCGCTCCCCTCTCTTTCTTCTTTTCGTTCAGCTCAGGACTCCAGCCCTGAGATGGCTCCACCCACACTCAGGGCAGGTCTTCTCTCTCAGTTAATGATGCAATCTAGATCATCAGTGATGGAGGTGGTTAGAGATTTGTTTCCATGGTGATTCTGTGCCCTGTAAACTTGATCATCTAGATAAACCACACAAGTGCAGATGTGAGTCTGCCAGGCAGGGTCAGAGGAGATTGGGAAAGGTCAGGGGAGCCCACAGGGAAGCCAGGACATGAGACTCAGTGAAGGGGCAGCAAGCTGTTGCTGAGGAAATTGGTGGGAACTGAGAGCTGAGACTCAAATGGGGGATGGGACAAGGGTGCCTGGCTGCTAACGGAGAGTGCAGGGGAGGACGGCAGACATGTTGCTCAGGGCAGAGCCTGAAGGCTTACGGGCTCTTGGGTGGCTTCTCCTAGGGAGACTATTTTCATACTTTCCTGCAGATCCGGGGGGGTTGGGGGGAGGAAGAACAGAAGCATGGTCACAGCTGATTACAGCATGGTGAACCAGTGAGTTTATCTGGGTGACTTACAGAAGCATGGGTGAGGGTGACTTACAGGAAACCAAGTGACTCAAAGACACTTGTTCACAAAAGTCCAGGCTAATCACGTGCAATGACTGACACAGGCTGGCACGCCTCGACTTCCCCTTTCAACGTGTAGGCAGCTCCAGGGAAGAGTCCCAAATTCCCAGTAACTCACGTGTGTGTGTGTGTGTGTGTGTGTGTGTGTGTGTGTCTGTAAGAGGGTGTGTGAGAGAGTGTATATATGTCTCTGTGTTAGTGTAAGTATGTGCATATATGTGTGAGAATATATGTGTGTCTGTGTATTAGTATCTAAGTATTAGTGTGTGAAAGTATGTGACTTGTGTGAGAATGTGTGTCTGTGTATTATTGTAAGTATTAGTATGTGTGAGTATGACAGTGTGTGAAAGTGTGTTGTGTCTATGTGAGTGTGTGTGACTAAGTGTGTGAGTGATGTGTGGTACATCAGTGTGAGTGAGTGTGTCAGTGTGTCAATGTATTTAAAGAACAGAGGCACATATGGAATATCTTCTTCAATGGCTTTCCACATTGTATTTTTAATATTTACCGTTACTTACCTTTGTCCTTGTGAGTGTATGCATGTATGTACACTGCCCGTGGGAGCCAGAGGGTGGCAGCAATTCTGCAAGAGATGCACTTAGACCTGCCTGTGAACTTCCTTTCAAGACCTCTGAGAAACAAATGTAGAACATCTGCGACAGCACTATGAACTTTGAACTATCAAACCTATCTCCTCTCCAGTCTCCCCCTTACACCTCTCCGTCCTCCTTATACCTCTCTGTCCTCCTTACACCTCTCTGTCCTCCTTACACCTCTCCGTCCTCCTTACACTTCTCCGTCCTCCTTACATCTCTCCATCCTCCTTAAATCTCTCCATCCTCCTTACACCTCTCCTTCCTCCTTACACCTCTCCTTCCTCCTTACACCTCTCCGTCCTCCTTACACCTCTCCTTCCTCCTTACACCTCTCCTTCCTCCTTACACCTCTCCGTCCTCCTTACACCTCTCCGTCCTCCTTACACTTCTCCGTCCTCCTTACATCTCTCCATCCTCCTTAAATCTCTCCATCCTCCTTACACCTCTCCATCCTCCTTACACCTCTCCTTCCTCCTTACACCTCTCCATCCTCCTTACACCTCTCCATCCTCCTTACATCTCTCCGTCCTCCTTAAATCTCTCCATCCTCCTTACACCTCTCCGTCCTCCTTACACCTCTCCTTCCTCCTTACACCTCTCCGTCCTCCTTACACCTCTCCGTCCTCCTTACACCTCTCCTTCCTCCTTACACCTCTCCGTCCTCCTTACACCTCTCCTTCCTCCTTACACCTCTCCTTCCTCCTTACACCTCTCCGTCCTCCTTACACCGCTCCGTCCTCCTTACACCTCTCCGTCCTCCTTACACCTCTCCATCCTCCTTACACCTCTCCGTCCTCCTTACACCTCTCCGTCCTCCTTACACCGCTCCGTCCTCCTTACACCTCTCCGTCCTCCTTACACCGCTCCGTCCTCCTTACACCTCTCCATCCTCCTTACACCTCTCCGTCCTCCTTACACCTCTCCGTCCTCCTTACACCTCTCCGTCCTCCTTACACCTCTCCGTCTTCCTTACACCTCTCCGTCCTCCTTACACCTCTCCGTCCTCCTTACACCTCTCCTTCCTCCTTACACCTCTCCGTCCTCCTTACACCTCTCCGTCCTCCTTACACCTCTCCGTCCTCCTTACACCTCTCCGTCCTCCTTACACCTCTCCATCCTCCTTACACCTCTCCGTCCTCCTTACACCGCTCTGTCCTCCTTACACCGCTCCATCCTCCTTACACCTCTCCGTCCTCCTTACACCTCTCCGTCCTCCTTACACCTCTCCGTCCTCCTTACACCTCTCCGTCCTCCTTACACCTCTCCGTCCTCCTTACACCTCTCCGTCCTCCTTACACCTCTCCGTCCTCCTTACACCTCTCCGTCCTCCTTACACCTCTCTGTCCTCCTTACTTTTCTCCATCCTCCTTACACCTCTCTGTCCTCCTTACTTTTCTCCATCCTCCTCACATTCCTCCATCTTTCTTACATCTCTCCATCATTTTTTGAGATAGATTCTCCTTGATGCTTGTTCTTGGTTCAAAACTTTAACTAATACATTTTCTCACCAAATTTACCAATACACTAGGCTACATATACTGATTCACCAGTTCCTACATTTATCTACTTATTCATTTCTGTATATGTTTTAGGTACTCTTTGTTGTTCTGGTATAGTACAGAAAGTAGACACTTTTCTGCCTTGGTAGATATTAGCTTTGAATCTTCAGATACATACATTTCATTTGAAACCCTCATGTATGTCAGGACACTAATGAGGGCCACAGACAGTTTGAGGAGGCAGTCCAGAGACCAAGGGATCGGAAGATAAAAGCTATGGTACCAAGGCTTTTAGGAGCTTAGTGGGATGGGTAGGGGCTAGTTGTGGTGGATGTGATGTCATGGTAGAGGAGAAAATATGGGACAGATACATACACTGAAGGTAGCTGAAACATATATGAAAATCTATGTACCATTGTAGATACTTCATTTATCTATGTGCATACGTGTGTAAGTGTGTGTGTGTGTGTTACTCTATAATGAATAAGGTGACATTGCTCCACTGGATAACAAATAAAAGCCCAATACCAGAAATGGTTTACTTTTTTAGGGTTGTTGACTAGTGAGGTCCCATAGACACCTTCAAACCTTATAGACTAGTGCCAATGCATTTGGTTAACCCCAGGACTTGATGGTAAGACTCCATTGTTTAAGACACCACATACTTGAGTCACAGAACATGGAAAACTTGAGGTGATATGTCCTGGAAGCTCTGTTCCCTTTGGCTGGTCTTCACAGTGCTGAAAGGTTCTATGCACACTACTAGAGGAGAAAAGTCACCACCAGTCTCACACAGCTGCAACTCCTGCAAGCTGCAATAATAACAGGCCTGGCAAGGGATGTCCACTGACCAATAGTGACCCCAACACCATAGGTGTAAACAACCATCTTCTGAATGGACTTAAGTCCCTCTTACAGGATGAATCCTCTACCTGGCACCATGACTGAGCCAACAACCTGGAGCTGGACAGGTCACAGGACTCAGGGGAGAACTACTGACTCATAGTGACTCATCATTATACTCAAAGGTCAATGCATCTCTCAGCCATCATCT
Organism: Arvicanthis niloticus; assembly: GCF_011762505.2. Taxonomy (NCBI): domain Eukaryota; kingdom Metazoa; phylum Chordata; class Mammalia; order Rodentia; family Muridae; genus Arvicanthis; species Arvicanthis niloticus. The sequence goes on from NC_047660.1 coordinate 138,233,466, forward strand.
GAGAAGTTTCTATCTGCATTAACACAGATACCATAACTGACTAAGCAGCAGAGACTAAAAGACTAAAGCTTTTCATCTCTAAATGAGACATTTATTCTGCACCTACTTTTAATGGTCAAGGGATCATTATAGAAGAGGAGACAGAAAGAGCATAAAAGCCAGAGGTAGTGAACAACCATAAGGAAAGAGTGTGTCCCAGTGAGGGTTCCTATTGCTGTGGTGAACACCATGAGCAAAGCTACTTGGGGTGGAAAGGGTTTATTTAGCGTACATTTCTACATCATAATTCACCATCAAAGAAAGTCAGGACAGGAATACAAACAGGGCAGAAACCTTGGGATTTGCAACTTTCCTGAACCCTGCCAGTGTGATAAACTGCCCTCCACAAAGGAGGAGACAGCAGCACAAACCACATGAATCTCAGCAGCCCATGAGACGGACTGCTGAGGAATCAGATAGGACAGGGCTGAGGTGTAAGTGAGCATGTCTGTCTGTCTGTCTGTCTCTCTGTCTGTGTGTGTGTGTGTGAGAGCCCACATAATCCTAGCACAAGAGATAGAGACAGCTTAGCTGACTACTGAGCTCTCAGTAAAAGGGAAAGACACTATCTCACAAACATGGTTCACCCAGCTGGAGAAAGGTGTTGTGTGTAATTTTAAAAGCCATGTTGCCTCCTTGCCTAGGTTGCAGGCCATGCTCCAAGATTTGCCTGGGACTGCGTCCTGTGGTCAGGATCAGTCATAAGCAACCCCCAACCTGGGAAAGCTGGGAGCTGCTGTCTGCACTCCGCCAGTCCCTCTCGCCTTCTCTCTTTCTCTGCCTACCTTAGCTCTGTGGAATGAAAACATTAGATAGCTTTATTATTTTAGAATTTATCAGATAGAACAATTGCTGGGACACAGAATCTCCTGCCCTAAACTTATCGGCTAACCTATATCAGCTAGTCTATATCAGCCAGCCTCCACTGGTGGCAGAGACCTCCGGTTCTAATTTTCCCCAGGGAAACATGACTGCTGCTTTCTCCTTGTTCCAGTGCATGGCTGCAAAAGCCCCTTTCTCTTTTCTCGAGTCCCCTTTTCCTCCTGGAACCCGGAAGTCCCACCTTTTCCTTCATCCAGCAATTGGCTTCCGCCTTTTTTATTGACCAAATCAAGAACCAATTAGGGAACCAGATTTTAGTAATAGCTCCTTCCCCTACAGACAGGTACAATGGTTAAGAGCACATACAGTTCTTGCAAAGGGTCAGTTCCCAGCATCTATAATTTTGCTGCTCACAACTACCTGTAACTCCAGTTCCAGGAGATCCAAAGCCCTCTTCTGGCCTCCATGGGTACTGCATATAGACACAGATAGGATTTTAATAAATTACTAGGGATTGAGTGGTGGCTCAGCAGTAAAGAATACTTGCAGAGGACCTGGGTTTGATTTCCAGCACCCATTGGGCAGCTTACAGCCATCTGTAGCTCCAGCTGCCTGTTCTGGCCTATGAGGACACCTACATTCATGTGTCACATATGAACTCATGTAGATATACATTAGATTAGTACATATTTTAAACATAAAATAAATTTAAAAATACAAAGTGTCTGCTGTGGTGGTGTATGCCTTTAATCCCAGGAGGCAAAGACAGGTGAATCTGAGTTCGAGGCCAGCCTGGTCTACAGAGCAAGGTCCAGGACAGCCAGGGCTACACAGAAAAACTATCTCAAACAGAAAAAAAAAAAAAAGAAAAAAAAAGAAAAAGAAAAGAATTTTGGTGTCCATATGTATGTACACATATTCTATACATACATACATACACACACACACACACACAGCATGACTCCAGACACTAAAAGGTGGGTGAAACAGAACTGAAGCTTTATTGGAGGGTTGGGCTGCAGTCAGTTGGGGCAGCCAAAAACCACCATTGATTCTGTGAATGCCCCGAGGTCTTCACACTGTTTCTGGTTCTTCTCATCCTGGCATTCTTCTCCCTCAGGCCAGTGCTCTACCCACGTGTCCTTCCCAATGATGTAGCTGGTGCTGCAGAAGTGAGAGCAGTTAAGGGCAGGTTCCTGGGGGCAGTGGGTGGGGCTAGAGGGGCGGTCATACCCACATGCAGGGTGGGCACTTACTTGGGCTTTTCTCCCCAGAGGTCAGAGGAGAGGCCCCACATGAGGTACTGCTTCCCTTTCTGCAGCTTCAGGGCGTTTCTGCACTTGATGTGGCTGATGAACCTGCGTTCCTGCCCTGCCTGCACCTCATCTGAGCCTGGGGAGCAGGGAAGGAGAGGCTGAGCTCCAGCAAAGGGAGTCGGGCTGGGGAGGTGGGAAGACAGAGGGCCGGGTACCTGACTTGATGACCTGCTCGATGGTCATGATGTACTCATCAAAGTCATCCGACAGCTCTATCGAGGTGAGCTTGGTCTTGAACACTATGGCGGGAGGAAGGACAACGAGGGTTTTGAGCAGGGTTGGTCATGGGGCCCTCACCAGCAGATGCACCTGACCATGTGACCTTCGGCCGCACTCCTCCAAACACACACACATAGTGCTGAGTTGGAGCCACTGGCAGTCTGTCCCCTCCCAGGAACACACACAACCAGGCCATCCCACAGCCACACTCACACTCATGGACTCAGTCATAGGTCTCTGAGCAGAGTTAGGGATGCCTACAGGCACAGCCATCCATGGTGAAGTCTCATATAACTGAGGCTATGGGCAACTCCAGGCTACAGACCATACACATTCATAGCCACACATTCCGTGCACACAGTTAGAGTTACAGGTAAGTATTCATATACACAGAGGCAGCTGCTCATCTCACAGTCACCCACAATGCTACAGTGACAGTATCATGCAACCATGGCAATCTGTAAAACCATACCTGACAAAGCCATGTGTAAGGACGGTCATGTTCATGATGGCCCTGACTGCAATCCAAAGTCATGCTTGGCCAATGTTTTACACATAGCCATGCAAAGTCATGCACAGTTGCAACATATGCCTAACTCTCAGCTGTACGCAATTACACCCAAAGCTACAGGCACACGCACAGCTACAGCTACTGTGTTTGTGTAAACACGTTCACATGTCATCGTATCAGTTGTAAATTTGACAAATATGGGAAGAGGGAACCCCAACTGAGAAATTGTCTATCAGCTTGGCCTGTGGCCATGTCTGTGAGGTATTTTGATTGCTAAGTGATAAGGAGGGGCTAGTCCACTGTGGGCAGTGCCATCCCTAGGCAGGTAGGCCTGGGCTAAGTAAGAAAGGTAGCAGTCCTCCGCAGTCTCTGCCTGCAGCTAATAACCAACTGTGAGCTGTAAGACAGAATAAAGCCTTTCCTTCCCAAGTTGCTTATCCCAGCAACCGAGAAGCCACTGGACCTGGACCTGACGTGTACACATTCATGTGTGTGGAGCTTAGAGGACAACTTTGTCCTTTTTGTTTGATGCATGTGTCTGTGAATCCACAGAAGCCAGAAGAGGGTGTTGGATCTCTTAGAGCTGAAATTACAGGCTGTTATGGGCCTGAGGTAGCGTGCTCTAACACATGGAGACATCTCTTCCTCTTGTTTTTTGAGGCAGGGTCTTTGAAGTCAAGACTTTGACTTCACTGGTGTGGCTAGGCTCGCTGGCCTGAGAACCGCCTGTCTCTGCCTCATCTGTGGTTGAGTTCAGGACATGTGCTACCATGCTGAGCTCTTTGCCTCGGTGATGGGGATCAAATCCAGGGCCTCATGCTTGGGCATCCAGAGCCAGATGAACAGAGCTATCATCCTCATCCACAATCTTTGTGCTCTTGCAAGGAACCCCTCACTCCAGCTCTTATGGGTGACCCCATAACTGGCTGGTTCGGCAAGCTGGACCTGGGTGGTCAGTGCCCTAACTGGGGTGAGTGTCTCCCAAAAAACCATCACACAACACAGACCACCCCTTTACTATACATCTACACATGTCCCCTACACAACAGTCACCCACAGCCACATCCTGATAGGGACACAAGCACCACCAGTGCTGCTCCCCGCTGGTCACATACTGTCATACTCCACAGCGTCTGACAGCTACCAGCTGCCATACTCACCATAGTCCACTCCAGGCTCACAAGCCTTGTCTAGTCGATCATTCAGGCTGACCTTCTCCTGTGACTGATGCATGAAGCAGTTCTCTGCAGGGTGGGATGGATGCACACAGGCTCTTGAATACCCCCACCCACCCACTTTCTGTGTTGGGGCTGGTTCCAGAAGGAACACTTATCCTACTCCATGTCCCCTGGGTACGATGGTTTCAAGGCCCTCCATCCTCACAGGAGTGGAATGTCTGTGTGGGTGTGTCCTGTCTGAGTCCGTTTCCCTCACCCTCCTAGTGCCCACCTCCAGGTTGTTTCACCCCACAGGAGTGGAGCGTCTCTGTGGGTGTGTCCTGCTTGGGCCCACCCCTCACACTCTTCTAGTGCTCACCTTCAGCACAACGGCACATTTCGTTGTGGCACAGCTTGCTCAGCATTCCATCCTCCTTCTCTGGATGATAGAACCGGGTACATGATTCCTCTGTAGGGAGAAGAAGTAGGAGAAAGTCAGAGGCCCAGGGGCTCCACCTGAAAGACCACTCCTGCTAGGAAATGCACAATGAGTGAGTCCCCTCAGCCCTGAGATGCAAAGTCCCCAATCTCAGACCCTGTGATACCCAGACCCTAGGCTTTTTGATCTTTTGTTCTTTCAGGCCATGGTCTCTTGAAACCTCCATCTAGAGTCCTGGAACCCTTAGATGTCAAATTCTAGGTCCCTGAGATTCTAAGGCCCTCCCTACCTCCAGATCTCTGCAAGTCATTGAACTCTTCTTGAGTTACCCAACTCTCCAAATCCTAGGACTCTAAGAACCTCAGCATATGGGACCCCAATATTTTGATCTTTGTTGCTGCCAAAGATCTCTGATACTCTGATCCCCAGGACCTCTGGATGCTAGGATGACTCAGCGACCAAGCCCTGCCCTGGCTGCTTACCCAGGTTGTAATAGGAGTAAACCTTGACCGACCCCGGCTGGATAAGTCCCACATCAAAGTACTGGTTAACTTTGAAGGACAGGCAGTCTTCTTCGGAGTGTGAGATCTAAGGGAAGGATGGAGCTGGTCAGAGGATGTCACAGAGGGAGCCCAGGACACACTCCTGGCATTTGGAGCCAAGGTAGAGAAACTGAGGGAGCAAGCAGGTTCTAGAAGGTGTGGGAAAGTGAATGGCATTTGTTAAATCTATCTTCCTTTTCTACCATGCTTGGAACCAGACTGTTTGCAGCGTCACTCAGATTTAGGGCCAATCAGGTGAACAAGCTCTGGCCAGCAGACCACTGTCTACCTGCTATTGTTTGGATGTGATTTCTCTTCATCTAGGCCACAGCCTGGAAAGTATTAAGTAGATACAGCCCTTAAGGTCATAGGGGATTAATGACCATTTGGGAGGAGAAGGCCAGCTCTCAGCAGAGTTGACTTGTTACTGTGATGGTGGGTCTGGTTTCCTGGACCTCTCTTGGCCCTGCCTGTAGTGTGTGTCCTTTCTCTTGTGCTCTCTCCTGCCATCATCCTGGGGGTTTGTGTTAGAGGCTAGACAGTAGGATCAATCAGTCTTGAGCTGTTATTTTCCAAAAGTTTGAGCTAAATAACTCTCTTTATAAACCATGCTGCCTCAGGTATTTTGTTAGAACAAAATGAAGGGCACTATGACAGTGGTCCTGAAAGCATCACATATAGCCAGGTATATCTCTATAATTCCAACACTCCGGAGGATGAGTCAGGAGGATTGTTAGTTTGGGACAAGTTCAGGCTACATTGAGAGACCTTGTCATTAACAAACAGACAAACCCATGTACTTTTCTTATGCTATTGCTGAAAACTCCAAGATCCTGGAGATCCCAGGGCCACAGGGTGAAAGGAGTTTGGGTCCCAGATCATGGAGCACTAGACTAGAGGGAAAGAGGACAATCTTTGGTTTTTTTGTTTTTGTTTTTGTTTTTTGTTTTTTTGAGACAGGGTTTCTCTGTATAGCCCTGGCTGTCCTGGAACTCACTCTGTAGACCAGGCTGGCCTTGAACTCAGAAATCCGCCTGCCTCTGCCTCCCAAGTGCTGGGATTAAAGGCGTGTGCCACCACTGCCTGGTGAAATAGGACAATCTTGAATTGGTCACCTTATATTACAAACTTTTTCCTATTTCCTCATAGCACAGATCTTGTGTTCCCAAGCCTGGGGCTAGCATGAGCTGGATATTAAGATAGAGGAAGAAATCCAGACAGGAAGGGGAAGGGAGGCACAGAAGCCTCCCTGGGGACAGGAGTTACCTTTTCTAGGTAGATGATGAGGCTGTTCTTGGTGCCTTCTTTGTCTATCTCGTACTTGGAGATGTATCTGTCTACTCCAGAGCTCAGCTAGGGAAGAGCAGAGCTGGTAAAAAATCCCTCCCTCTCTCCCAGAAGCTCCTTCCAGTCCTCAGGCTCCTTCCCTGGGCCCCAGACCCAAGCCTCCTTACCAGTTTCAGGTCGTCCATGTCTGGAATGAACCCAGTCATCATGGAGATGTCCAGGATGGACATAGTGGCATCCACATCTCCCAAGTACCTGCATATGGCAGACAAAGATTGTTGGATTTCAGGATGGCCGTGGCACCAGGTCCAGTGCTGGGATGACCAGGCTCCTGCTTTCCACCCAGCACCGAGGAAGGGTTGGGTTTGGAAAACACTTGTCTGAAAGCAACATAAGTAGATGCAGTCAGGCATGGCCGTTCATGCTGCTGTCTCAGCACCTGGAGGGAAGACTATGAGCTGAGACTAGCCTGCGCTACTGAGTAAGTTGACACAGGCTAGCCTAGGTTACAAAGCAAAACAGTGTCTCAAACAAAATAAAACCTAACTAAAACCTAAAACTTAACTAAACTAAACCATAGCAGTGTGGAGGGCCGGCATTTGGAGTGTAGAGGGCTGGCGGGGCAGGCTGACTTGACAGCTCAATCAGTAAAGTGCCTGCTGTGTAAGCATCAGGACCTAAGTTTGAGCATTCACTATCCATGATATAAAGAACAAAAGAGCAACCATTGTGGTTAGCACCATTAACCACTGAGCTGTTTCTCTAGCACATGCTCTTAGTTCCAGCCCTGGGGATATGGAGTCAGGAGGAACTTTGGGCTTTTTGCCCAGCTAGCCTACTGTACTTGGCAAATTCCAGGCCAAGTTGGAAAAGAACAAGGTGGAGGGCCAGTGAGGTGTTTCAGTGAGTATAGGTGCTCTAACCATTATGCTTGACAACCTGAGTTCAATTGCCAGAACACACATGGCAGAAAAGAGAACCAACTCCTGCAGTTGTCCTCTGACCTTCACACGTATGCTGCGGCATGAAGGAACACACACACACACACACACACACACACACACACACACACACACACACACACATGATCATAAAAAAAGGAAACACATAAGAAAAATGAAAATTCCTTTGGCATTTGTTTTTGACCGTAACATCAATGATGCTTTAGAAGGAGGGAAAATGGAGGAACTCTCACATAAGCCTGGGGTTTTGTGAGAGACGGGCTGCATGGCCGGAGGGAGGCAAGCTAGCCAGCATGAAGAAGCGTTGTTAGTGCAGGAGGTGAAGACGGGCCAAGGATGCAGCTCATGGCTACAGCACTTGCTGTGTGTACAAAGCAGGGGCTCAGGCCCAACACCACCCACAGTGAAGAAGTCTTTCTAAGGGAGGAGAGAGTAACTGGGGCAGGGGACCATGCCAGAAAATTTGGAAAGGTTGAGTGGGCTCAGAAACCCCGGACCCTCAGACCTGAGAACGGTAGGCATTTCACCTACTCCAGACCAGGTCCCTGTCACATGACCACAGCATGTGACAGGGACCATGACCCTGGAGAAGACCATGACAATCAGTCACATAGGGGCAGTGCCTGGAAGCCCCTCCACATGCAGATGAGGCATCCCCACCATCTCAGACCAAGCCAATAGAAAGCATCTGCTTTTAGATCCCAACCCATTCCAAAATGCATAGAAAATCCTGTCCACAAGGAATGAAGGCACAAAAATTGTTCCAACAAACACCGTCTAGGAACATCTGTCATACAAGAACCATAATACTCTTGGGAAGAGAGTCTTCTCCCGAAGCTTTTGCCTGAGACTACCACGGCCACTTCTCACTCCGTGGCCCTGGCCTTGGCTCCCAGCAGATGCTTCACCATTGCTCACAGACTGGCAAGTAACCAGGGTGAGTCTCAAGGATCAGGATCCTTACCTGGTGCAGATGTCAAGGATCATAGTACTCTTGGCGTTTTCAGGCTTCTTGGCTACAAACAGAAACAGAAAGATGGGAGAAGGTGCCTTTGGGTCTTGATTCAGGAGGAGGGCAGGAGATAGGACAGGAGTGGGGCTGGAAGGTAATGGAAGGGTCTTTATTCTTCTTACTTGTCTCAGGGGCTGGTCCTATGGTGACCCTGAGGTCAAACTTCTTGCAGGTGACTTTGCCTTTGACTTTGGCATGATACACTGTCACCACCTGGTGAGATAAAAGTCTCATGAGAGCAAGAGATGGACAGGGATGATGGTAGGGTGGATAGGGGAAGGTGGTAGACATGGCGGATGTGGGTTCTCCTTTCTTACCGACAATGTGCCTTGGCCTTTCCCTTTGGCTGTTAGAGAGAAGCCCTCATTTTGCTTGGTCTGCAGAGAGTTGGGAGAGAGAAGAGAGGGTGTTAAGAGCCAGCTTCAGGACCAGGGGGATGGCACAGAAGACAAGGAGCTTGACTTATAATCATGAGAGCCTAGGTTTGATCCTGAGAATCCAAGTAAAGCAAACTGGGTATAGGCCAGTACTGGGGAGACAGAGACAGGGGGATTCTTGAGGCCAGCTAGCCTCTTTTGCTTGATGAATTTCAGCTCAATGAGGCACTATGCCTTGACAAACAAGGTAGACAGCATCTGAAGAATGACATTTAAGTTTGTCCTCTGGCCTACACACACACACACACACACACACACACACACACACACACACACACAGGTGAGCACACCTGTACACAGGGGCCAGCTTCCTCTGGCTCTGAGGGCCCTGATAGGTGTCTGACCTCCCTCCTGCATCCCTGGCTGGAATAGAGAGTTGAAAATGGAAGGGGGGTAAGGCTGTACCTCTTCCGATCGCAGGAGGCTGCCAGTTTCCCAGAGCAGACGAAACGTGGTTGGGGAGCTGCGGCTGGGGAGGTGAATGGACACATCCATGTTCAAGTTCTTGTGGTCAGGGACATCTGTTTGGTATTGGGCCAAGGCTTGGAATACCATGAAGGTGGCCTAGAACCCATGGGATAGGATGGTTAGCTTTGCAGTCTACCTAGTGGTTAGTGTGTGCTGGGGAGATGATGCTGTGTATGTCAGAATCACGGGGTCGGCAGCACACACAGAATATTCTGGAGAACACAGATATATAGGTAGAAGGGGGTGGATATCCCAGAGCTCCATTGAGAGTTGCTCAGGCCAGGGCTGTCCAGCAGTCATTCAGTGATCTAGAACCCATCAGAGTGTGAAGGGAGCAGTGGAGGTCACTGGACACTGAAGACCTGTCTAGACCCCTCCAAGGGCGTGAGCTTTTGTTCAGAAGTTATCAATGATGAAAACAAGTCAGACTACATCAGGAACTCTAGACCCATCAAGAGGAAGGAATCTTAGACTAAGGCTTAGAAGGCTAGAAGTTAGTCTAGAACCATCTCACGAGAAAGAGAATAAAGCTGGAGTGTAGAGGCATCAAACCCTAAAGAGATACTGAGGATGGAGCAAGTGCTGAGAAGTGATTGACAGCCCGTGAGAAAGAAAGACCAGGCTGCAGCTGAGCTTGCTTTGCCTTAACTTGCCAAAACCATCACCTGGAGGGCTCTAGAGAAAGAGGCCCCAGGCAGTGCCCTTGTGTAGGGCCTGCACACCATCATCTCCCCAGCACACCCTAACCACATGCCTTAGAATACACGGATGACAAAAGGTGACAGTGAGAGCCTGGGTAGAACAGGAAACTTGGTTTAGAACTCACCCAGGGGGAAATGATGACATTTGAGAACCCGGTGGAATGGAGAACATGATCTAGAGCCCACACATGAAAAGATGGGGACATTGGGAGTCTAGTCAAATTGAGATCATGTTCTAGAACCTTCTAGTGAGGGGGACATTAAGAGCCCCGTGAAACTATAAATGTAACCTACAAGTCTCCAGTTAGTGCGACATTAGGGGTCCTAGAAACATGGAACACGACCTAGAACATTTTAGATGAGAACATGGAGGGGGACCCGAGGAACCTAGTAGAATGAAGAGCATCATCTACTGTAACAAGGTGTGTGCTCTGGTTTCTCAGCTCTCCTGCAGTCCCCACACTCCTCAGGCACAAGAGTCGCATGCCTGGGCCTTAGTGTCTGTCTCCCTTGGGAGACATGGGAATTAAGCATTGGAGCTCGAGGCCACTTGCCTGGGTGGAGCCATAGCCACCTCCAAAGTATCTTTGCTCATTGAGCCAGCGCACCACAGGAGGCACAGAGTCAAAGTCTCTCAGCAGCAGCAGGGCCAGGAGGGCATAGGATGTGGCCTCCACATTGTAGAGCTGCTTGCCAGGTTCCTCCCAGCGGTTCCGATCTGCAGAAAGACACCCCAGCCCCTCATCCATTGCCCACGTAGCCTGGGGGGGTGACCTAGGAGCTAACTTTCCCCAGAACCAGACCAGTCCTGGTGCTCAATGTTGACTGTCAATCTGAGTCATCTGGAAGACAATCCCCTGGCCATGGGAGTGGGGAATCATCCTGACTGCGTTCATTGATGTGGGAAGACCTATTTCTAGGTGGGCAGGACTATTCCCTGGGGTGGAGATACCAGACTGTGTAAGATGACGAATGCAGACAGCACTAGTGAGCTTGAAGCCATCTCTCTGCTTCCTGATTAGGTCCCACTGTTTTGACTTTCCTGCTACAATGGATCCCACCCTTGACCTGTGAGCTGAACAGCCCTTCTTCCCTTGGGTTGCTTCTATCAGGGTCTCTTATAACAGAAACCAGAAAAGAAATCAAGACCATTTCCAGTCCACCAACTTCAGTCACCTTTTCTCCTCCCTTGGACTCCTCAGATGCCCAGAGTAAGGCTGAATGAAAGATGCGACAGGCCTCTTGTGTGGTTTACATTGAAGGGTCAACATACTTTAGAGGCCTCCATTGCAGCTCAGTGTGGGCCACGCATCCCACCTCTCAGCTAAGAGCCATGCGTCCTGGCTCAGTGTACGTAACCAGAACCCACCCTCACACCCCAGCCTTGCACCCCTTTGAGCTCACCCCTTAACATACACCCATACACTCCTTCCCCCTTGAGGTGGCCCCTCAACATACCCCCACACTCTTCCCTGAGGTGACCCCTCACTCCCCCACACACATATACACCTCTTCCCCTTGAGGTGCTCTCTCACCCCACACATACCCCTAGCCCCTTGAAGTAACCTCTCACCTACCCATACTCCTTTCCCTTGAGGCAATCTCTCACCTTTGGCTGTGTTCAGAAACTTGCTGAGGTAAGGTTCCTCCAGTTTGTTCATCAGGGCCAGGGCATACCCAGCAATGGCCACTGTGTATGGTCTCTGCAGGTTCAGGTAACTGGCTTCAAGATACTCCCCTGCCTTGTTGATGCTCCCAGGAAGGCTCTGTGAGAGACAGATGGTTGGGGTCTCACATGACTTCTGGGCTACCTTGGGTTATCTGTTCTTTGGGGCTCCGTTGCCTTTGATGTGTCTGTTTTTAAGAGTTCCTTAGTTGTTGGGGACACTTGTGTGGCACCTTTTTGTTGAATACTTTTATGTGTCTAGAGTAGTCTGTACACTACACTAGGTATGTGCAACAGTGTGTGATTGTGGGTTCTTGAGCAGTTGAGTCCTGCTTCAAAACAAAGGTGTATTATGGTTGTGTAAATACTCCCCCAGGGGATGTCACTGAACAAACTGATGGCTTATAATGCCCCAAATGGGCGTAAGCTAGAAGTCAAATTCAGCTGGTCAGTCTAAGCCTGTGTGAGTTGTCCTTGTCCTCCATCATTGCCTTCACCATCCCATCTTTATTATGGGCTTGTCACTTATTCATGTATTGAATTTGGATGTGCTCTTTGCTCTAAGTTGAAATAGTCCCTCCAAGATGCAGGGGCACTCATAAAACTCAGGAAGGCAGTGAGAGACCGAGACCAAGGCTCAGAAGGCTCCAAACTCACCAGTGCCCAGAGCTCTCAGGAAAGGTATGAGCTGCACAATACCCCTCCATATGACGGCAAGCAGCTGCTGAGGTGATGAGCCTCTCTGGTGGACACACCCACATGTTGGGCAGGGGATTCCAGATGTACAGCTTTTGTGACTTATCACCCATGGTGGGGTGGGCCTTTTGGCAGTTCGCCTGCCTTTGAGTTACCCATGCCCCCTAAGTGACCCCAATAAACTCAACATAATGTTCACCATTCTGTACTTGGGCAGAACCATTTCTTCAGTCTGTTGTTCTAGGATGATAGATGTTTGTTCAGATCTCCCCAGGAAAAGTCACATACCAGACCTCTGAGGTCATAACAGTGATACCCAACGGGTGTCATGATTTGTTCCCAAGACCATCTGGGTAATCAGTAGAGAAAGACAAATCTCCCAAGTCAAGGGAACAACGTCTCCCCTGGTCAGCTTCAACTGTCAACCTGACATGGCCCAGAGTGTCAATTTGGTTGATGAATTGCTTAGATTAGATTGGCTAGTGGTCATGTCTGTGAGGAACTGTGTTGATTGTTAATTGATGTGGGAGGGCCACTGTGGGTGGCACCATCTCTAGGCAGGTGGTCCTGAACTGCCCAAGAAAGCTAGCCAGAGTATAAGCTTGCCAGTAAGTCAGCCAACAGCAGCATCTCTTTGGCTGTGAGAGGTGAGTTCTTGGTCTGCGGTAATGCTATATAGAACAGCAGACACACCTGCCTTTGAGTCTCTGCCTTGACTCTCCCCAGGGGAAGTGGGTGATCTGGAGCTACAAGCTGGAAGAAACCCTGTTCTCCCTTAAGTTGCTTTTGGTCAGAGTGTTTAATTACAGCTGGGGAGGATGACAGGATGGAGGGCTGAGAAGACACTCACATTGACCTGCCCCTCACAGATGTCTCTGGCTTCCTGCAGTGCAATGAGGACGAAGGCTGTGAGCGACACGTCTGCCTCCTTGGAGTCCCGGAAGCCACCCTGTGAATAGGAGCAGAATCGGGTCTTTATTTGTCCCTACCTGGTTATCAAGTCCAGGCTCAGCTCCCCACCCTGGAGGATCAATCTCTCTAGTGTAATCAACTCGATTGTTGGTTCATTCTCTGTTACTAGGGTCCCCTTGTACTGCTGCCCCTGGTATAATGGCTGAGGAAAAGCAGACATGGGGTCTAGCCCTCACCGGGCTTCTTGTTCAACAGGGAGGAAGGATGAGCAGCTTCTCCCTTACAGAGAAGTACCCCTTGATTTATGGTGAGGCTACCTCTGGAGAGGCCCAGGGTCAATGCTAAATATCATGAGTCAGAATAGTTAGCAGGGGCTGGGGAAACAACTCAAGCCTGGGGACCTGTGCTTAATGTTCCAGAGCTCACATTAAAAAAAAAAAAAAAAAAAAAAAAAAAAAAAAAAAAAAAAAAGTCTCTGTGTATAATGGCATGTGCTTGTAACTTGAGCATTGGGTAGGCAGAAACAGGCAGATGCTGGGGCTTGGGGGCTGGCCAACCTAGCTTTCTGGGTGAGCTTCATGACAATCAGACCCTTCCTCAAAACAAAAAAAAAAAAAAAAAAGAAAGGAACGAAGGAAGGAAACAAGGAAGAAAAGAAAGGAACAGAAAAAAGACAAGAAAAGAACACAACAAGGGCGGGTGGCCCTTGAGGACTGACACCCAAGGCTGACCTCTGATCTCAACTGGTGCACAGAATACCATGCATGTTGCTCTCTTAGTTGGGTCTGTCAGCCTCTGGATTCTTGGAATACTTCCAGTGTTTTACAACTTTATTCACTTCCTCCCCAACCCCTACCGCCAAATGAACAAGTAGATGGGGCAGTACTGTCTCCCATCCCTCCTAGGACCCTCTACCCTTCTCTTCCTGGAATCTGCCTGTCTCTTACAATCATTTCTTGGTGAATCACAGGTCCATCCTCCTGAAAGACACCGTCTGGTTTCTGTTTCTCCAGAATCAGCCATTTAACAGCCCCACAGAGGACCTGAGAGTCGATGGCAATGAGGTTGGCAGCCAGAGAGAAGACCTTGACCACGTAGGCTGTCAGCCTGGGGGCAGGAGTTATAGTGATACCAGATGAGAATCAATTGGTTTTAGTATGTAGATTGACATCTTCACCCACCAATGAGCAGAGAGGGTTGGTACCAGAGCCACTCAGTTTGGGTTTTTAATTTCAAAGCCTCATGAAGCTGGTGCTTAAAGGATTCTAAGGCTGAGTCAATGCTTGCAGCCTTGACTGGGCAGAGAGAGACCAGACCACCAGTGGTGGGGATGTAGGCCTTGCTCAGGTGGATGTTGAGAAGAGGGAACCAAGCTGACCACCTGCTTACCAGGTGCTGGGGGGCCGGTTGTTGAAGGCAGCATAGGCAGAGCTGGGCTGTTTGAAGGCCAGCTGCTGGGTGTACCCTGTGGGGAATAGACAGGGTCACCAAAGAAAAGGGTGGCTGGGTTGACCAGGATAAGCAGTGGGAGATCCAGGGCAGGATAAGGATGCTACTGCCTATGTGAGGTGGAACAAGGGTTCAAAGAGGATAGGACCAGGATCCTGGGAGGGACAGGCTTTTAAGGAAGGCTTGAAGGGAAATGCTGAGAGAGGAAGGACAGAGTGGTGTGGGTGGCTCACTGAGAAGAGGGAAGACAAGGGTGCTGCACGGGGTGGGACAAGTGTGCAGAGAGGGAGGAAGGTTCAAATAGGAAACGAATTCTAAAAAGAGGACTCAGGTTGGGTTCAGGGATCAGACAGGTGAGCCATCTCTGAAGAAAGGAGAGGAGAGGGGCTTGGAGAAGAGACATGGCCTTGGGAAGAGGGATAAGGCTTGGGAGAAGATTGAGGAGGGGTAGGGCCTTGGGAGGACCAGTGCAGCTTTGACGATTGGGAATGGAGGGGTCTGGGAAGGATGAGTGGGTGGGTTAGGGGAGCTCTAGCCCAGGCCCCACCTTTCTTGATGAGCTCCAGGGCCTCTTGCCTCTTCTCCAGGCCAAACTTTTCCCACTGTTCGGTCTGGTCCAGGTAGTGTACTGCGATGACCGTTGGTGTCATGCCAATCATGTTCTGCTCTCCACAGCCTGAAGGGGTCACGATCAGGTGTTTCAGCCGTTCCCCATCTACAGCGTCTTCTGCCATCTGAACCACCGGGGTACCTGCAGCCGAGGGTGGAGGAAAAGACCTGTTTAAGACAGTCTCTGAGCCGGGCGGTGGTGGCGCATGCCTTTAATCCCAGCACTTGGGAGACAGAGGCAGGCAGATTTCCGAGTTCAAGGCCAGCCTGGTCTACAGAGTGAGTTCCAGGATAGCCAGGGCTACACAGAGAAACCCTGTGTCAAAAACAAAACAAAACAAACAAACAAAAAAAACCAAAACAAAACAAAAAAAGACAGTCTCTGACCAGAGGAAGCCTAGGGCTTGGTGGCTGCAGGAGGGTGTGTGTGGAGGTCCTGTGTGGGTTTGGGGGAAGGTTGTACCCGACCTTGGACATTTAATTTCACCTTTAGATAAAATAATGGCCATAGTCACAGACAGCTCTGACTTACAGTCTATTGCTCATGTCCACTGGAGAACTCCACATAGAATCTTAAATAATCCTCAAGCCACCTTTGTAGTTAAGCACTGTCACTAGCTCTCTGTGAGTGCTTGTCTGAGGGGTGCAGTGTCCCCTTGATGTTCCTGGATCCAGTCAAGAGCAGCAGAACCTCTGCTCTTGGTGTGTGTGGCTTCTCATTTTAAGTGTCTTTACCAGCAAGTGCTGTTTGCTGACCTGACTTCTGCAGGCAGCTCCCGCAGGCAGACCCACAGCACACTGTTTCAGATAGAGTGGGAGATCTGAGGTGCTACGGCTCAACCCCTACAGCAAACAGGGCAGAGACTATCTATGGTGTTTGAACGACAGTGGTCTCCATAGGCTTGTATGTTTTGGTGCTTGACCCCCAGTTAGTCAAACTATGAGAAGGAGCAGAGACTGTGGCTGTGTTGGAGGAGGTGTGTCATTGGGATGAGCTCTGAGGGTTCAAGAGCCCAGTCTAGGCCCAGTCTCTTTCTTTCTCTGCCTGCTACCTGTGGATCAAGGTGAAGCTCTCAGCTACTGTTCCACCATGTCTGTCTGCTTCCTGCCATGATACTCATGGTCGAAGCCTCTGAAACTATAAGCAAGCCTCAATTAAATGCCTCCTTTAAGAAGAGTTGCCTTGGTCGTGATGTCTCTTCATAACAGAACAGAGACTAAAACAGCATCACATCATCGCCCTCATTTTTCATAGGAGGAACCTGAGACACGGGACGGCAGTATGTTAACAAATGAGTCCCAGGTCAATCAGTTTGAAATTGATTTGAATCTGGGCATCCTGGTCCAGGGTCTTTCCCCTCACCCCCGCTTCCTTTTCCTTATTCTCTTCTCTCCTCATCCCCACCCCGTGAGATGGAGCTCAGTTAGCTTCTGGCTCCCAGCTGCCCTGACCCCTGCATGGCAGGGAAGAGGCCATCTTACCTTGCAGGAGAATTCTGGTCTCAGAGTCTGTGTCTGGCACTTGGTCACTGAGGTCGGCAGCAGGCACTTCCTCCCTCTGCACTCCCTCTGCAGGATGAGAGAGTAAAGACTTGGATGGCGGCAGCTCTCCAACCCCTTCCTTGGTACCCCACCCCACCTTACCCTCTCTGCTCACCTTTGCCGAGGTGCTCTGGATCCAGTGTACGGACGGCCACAGTTTTGTTGACTCTCATTCCTTCTGGCTGTGGAGGGTGGCAGATAAAATGACAACAGATACACAGATGGTCAACAGGGCACTATTTGGAGAAGGTCCTTCAAAAGGGCTCTGCCTCTCTGCCTGTGTGCCTGGAGACCAGTTACTTAACTTCTCTATGTCTCAATTTCTTCTAAGGAGGAGGTGATTCAAATGCCTACTTATACTCATGTGTATGTGTGCACATGTGTATTTATTTATAAGTGTGTGTGTATGTTTGCATGTGTATGAGTGTGTTTGTACAAGTGTGCATGTGTGTGTGAGTGTGAGTGCATGAGTGTATGTGAGTGTGTGGCATGCATGTTTGTACATGTATGAGTATGTGTGCATGGGTGTATGTGAGTGTCCATATATGTGTGCATGCAAGTGTGTGAGTATGCACGCCTGTGTGTATGTGCAAGTCAGTATGCGTGTGTGAATGTGAGGGCATGAGTGTGCATTACGTGAGTGTGAGGTGTACATGTGCATGTTTGTGTAGGTATGTGTGAGAGTATGTACATGTGTGCAAGATGTGCATGTGTGTGTATGTGTGAGTGTATATACATGCTATGCATTTCTGTATGAGTGTGCATGTGTATGAGAGTGTGTGCAAGTGCGGATGCAAGCATGTGAAAATGTCAGTGCCATATGTCTTCTTCTATCCCTCTTCACTTTTTTTGAGACAGTCTCTTGATGAATTTGGAGTATCCAATCCAGCTAGGCTGACAGGCCGGTGAGCCACTTCTGTTTGGGTGCTGGGGCTCTGAGCTCAGGTCTACATGATTGCACAGCGATCGTGTCGCCAGCTGAGCTATCTCCCTGGACCCTTTTTACTCTTTAAAAAACTTGAAACAGGGTCTCATTAAGTTACCCCCGCTGTTCTCAAATTCATGATCCTCCTGCCCCACACCTCCCAAGTGCTTGGATCATTGGGCACACCCCATACCTGGTTTACAAAGTACAGGAGATAGAGCCTGGAACTTTGCATGAATGAATTGAGTGCTCTACACCCTGAAGCCTAGCCAGTTCTAAGATTCTGTAACATCTGGGCCACAAGATGATCCTTGGTCAACAGCAGGGAAATCTGAAGGCTAGAGGCAGCAGCTGCCCCAAGGACTCACCACAACCTTCAGTATCTTCTTGACACCATCACTGATGAAGTGGCCTATGACAGCAGCCTTGACCTCCACCTCCTGGAGGCCAATCTTCAAGGGGACGATGACATAAGGCACAGGCACAGAGGACTTGGGAGGGATTGTGATGGTCTGGAAGTAGCGCTCCTTGGCGGTGGCCATGCTGCAGAAGGCTGGGTTGTGCAACAGTTCCACCCTCACCTGCAAGAGAAGGAAGGTCAGGGCAGGTGTGTGAGGGAGGTCAGGGCAAGTGAGGGAGGGGACAAGGCAGGTGAGGGTGGGTCCATGGGTCCTGGTGGCTTTCCACTGACTTGCTCCCACCTTAAGAGTCTCCTTTTCACGGTAGTTGAAGAGCACAGCTCTAATCTCCACCTGTTCATTCCGCACCACAGAGTAGGGCAGTCGCAGGTCAATGAAGAAGTCCTGCATCACTGTGATTTCATAGGGGTCTGCCACACAGATCCCTGTCGGCAGAAAGAGGCGTATGAAGGGTCCAGGGTGCGAGGGCTGTGCAGGGAGGCAAAGGCGGGCTTCTGCTTCAAGTTCCCTAGCTGTCTATGGCTGATCCCATCTGCAGAAAGCTGAAGACTAAACATGTGCATGTGATTAGCAAATCCCAGATGTGGTGATATCACAGCCAGTTATGTCCAACCTCATGTGTTTACATGTGCACATGTGTGCACGGGTTCACATGCATGTGGAGGCCAGAGCCTGACACTGAGTGCTGTCTTCAATTGCTTCTCTACTATACTTAATTTTATGTATGTACACATGAGTCTTCTGTGTTTGTGTGCAGCTCAGTGCAGTATCCACAGAGGCCAGAAGAGGGCATCAGATCCCCTGGAGCTGCAGGGAGCTGTGAGAAGCCTGATGTTGGTGCTGGTAACCAAACTCTGGTCCTCTGCAAGATCAGCAAATGTTTTTAACCACTGAGCTTTCTTACTGACCCTCGAGCTCATTGCTGGGCTAGGCTGGCTGGCCAGGAAGTCCCAGGGATCCTCCTGTCTCTGATTCCCCAGCACCAGGATTGCAAGCAGGCACTATGACTCCCTCCTTCCTATGCTGGTTCTGCAGATGGAGCTCAGGGCAAACTCTTCACTGCTGAGCCGTCTTCCCAGCCCCTCCTGTACCTTTCTTGTCTGACAAGCTCACTGCCAGAATCTCCCAGGTGGTGATGGAATCTTTGAGAAAGATGTTCATGACCTTCGTAGAGATTCTGGGTGTAACAGAAATTTAAAAATTAAGTGGTAAGATCTATCAAGATGGAGAGGGTGCTGAGGTGGAGGGCCTTGGGGACACGTTAGATAGGAGCTCTAGGTTGCACCTGTGGTTTTGCTAGTTCAGCCCATGGACCTCCATGGTGAATCCAGAGGAGACAGGAAGTTGGCAGGTACATGCAAATCATATGCAAATGAGACTGTCTGGGAGGATGCCTTCTACTCTCAGGCAAGGATGTGGAGTAGGCGTGTCCCAGCCTCATCCCCTCCCCATCCCCTACCCTCCACCCCGCTTTAAAAATATATTTACTGTGGATGTTTAAGTGTGTATGTCATCCTTCTGCCATGACCTTAATGTGAAAGTCAGAGGACAATTTCTGAGAGTTTGTTCTCTCCATCCACCGTGTGGGTCAAGTGGTGAGTCTTGGTGGCCTGCAACTTTGTTTACTGATCAGAGACCCATACCCATTTTTCTCTGGTTCTTTCAGCTCTTCTATGGTCCACAACCAGCTCTCTGGGAAGTGGCTTCTAGAGATGATATCTTCTTCTGGAATGATGTCTTCATCCATGTCACCTGAGGGTAGGCAGATTTGATTTGGAAAAAGACCTACTTTGCAGGTGGTGCCCTTGAAAACCTTTCTGAGCTGTATAGATGCATTCACTACTGTGTGGCAGTTTTCTACCAGCCCCAGACACACTAGTCTTTGGGGATCCCTCTCTCCATCTAGGAACTAAAATCTAAAAATCATGTTCTACAGATTTGTTGCTATCAAGATGACCATCATCCAAACTGGTTGGGAACTCATTAGGTAGTCCCTGCTGGCCTGGGACCTGCAGCAATCCTCTTGTTTCAGCCTCCTGAGTGCTAAAATGACAGGCATGTGCTGTCGCACCTAGTTTCAGTGTGGACTGATTATAGAAGAATTTATCTTCATTTTGCTGAAGACGTATTGCTTTGTGGGATGGGGGTATAGGTGTGGAAAAGCTGATGCCCAGTATGAGAAAAGTCCTTGGCTCCCTCCCTCAGTCTTTCCTCACACACAGCCCAGAGATGCCTCCATCCTCCTTCTGTCCTCCCAGGGGATAGGGCTGGGGACACAGTCTTTGGGCCACCCTTCCAGCAAACAGGTACAGCCACCCATCACTGGGCAGTTGTGTCCACCCTTCCGCCCACCCAAATGTCGCTCTACAAGTCGCCACTCACTCCTGGCCAGGCCCAGCAGCCGGTCTCTTCTGTGTTGTTCACGCAGCTTGGTGATGTAGTTGCAGCAGTCTATAAAGGCCTTCATGCAACTCTCGCCCTGGGTGATGAAGCGTGCCCGGCGCTGGCAACTGAATTTCATAGGGATATCGCGCATGCCATCCTCACAGCACTTCCGAAGACCCTTGTCCGTGTACTGACCAGCTGTGGAAAGCCCAGACCTGGTGTCAGCCTTAGCCGTCAGGAGAGCATCAGACCAGACTTCAGGTAGAACTTCCCTGGGGCAGGACAAGGAAGGCAGCCCTCTCCTCCTCCTATGGGATTTTAACAGGATGGGTGTGGGTGATGCATGGAGATAGGGGTCAGTAGAGGATTCCTAACCTTTGTCCATCCTTCTTTCCATCAACTGTACTGAGCGACGGCGGCGGGCAGCTGGCTTGGCGCACTCAAGATCTAAGGGAGAGAGAGAGAGACAGGAGGGACAGGGTAAAGCTGGGATGTGATGGTTGTACCCTTTTGGTAGTGGGAGAGACTGAGGCTCAAGAAGAAACAAGAAAAGCTGGTGAAATGGCTCATGGGGTAAAGGGGCTTGCTGCTCATCCAGACGTCCAGAGTTTGATCTCTGGGACCCACAGAAGATGAGAACGGAGCGGTACGAGTTGTCTTTAGACCTCCACATGCATGCCATGGTGAATGTGTACTCAAGCTCACACACACACACCGCATACACACACACACACACACACACACACACACACTGCACACACATATGCACTCACTCACACATGCACTCACACACATGCACATGTGCACACACAGAGAAACACACACACATACACACACACCTTTAATTTAATACAATTAAAACCTAATTTAAGCAAATAGGGATAGGCAGGTGTTGCTGATAAAGGAAGGGCAGAGATTCAGTCTCCTGATCCCAGGGTCCTGTTCTTATATGGGCATCTAGGTTTGGATGCCTCCTTGTGTCCACCCCTGGTCTCTTTTCTCACCTGATCTCTGATCAGTCTGCAGGCCTTGGCTTGTCTTGAAGGTCAGGCCTGCATCCATAAAGACGCCAGCATAGTTCTTCCCACTGCCTGGGGTGCAGCCAATATCTGCTTTCTCTATCACATCCCAGATCTGCAAGTGGGACGGTATGGGTGGATGGAGGGGGTGGAAAGAAACCACCAACCCATCATGATGCTCAACCCAGCCATCCCGCCCCTCCTTACTCTAACATCCAGCCCTTCACAGACCCAGCTTCTAGCACTCACCACACTTCAGGTTGGTCTGAGGGATGCAGGCACGTACCTTGCTCTGTGTGAGTTTGTTCTTCTTGTTCAGCACAAACACCCCCTTGTCCACAGCCACTAGCCCCACTCGGGCCCCCTGGTTTCCCTCGATCCTAAGTGTTGTCTGATGCCCAGGTGCAGGCTGTCGGTTATCTTTTGGGTCTCCCTTCACCACCAGCTATAGAGAGGATGGAGAAGCGAGACAGGGAAGAGTTAACCCCAGAAAACCCACAGAAGGAAAGAGGAAGGAAGTTCAGAAAGGAGACAGAGAGAACTTAAGGGAGGGGAAATGGGGAGGGCAAAGAGACAGTGGGGGAGAAGAGATAAGCAGAAGAGAGAGGTGAAGAGAGAGAACATGGACAGAGAAGAGAAAAAGAGAAAATGGTGGGGGTGAGGGGAGGCAAAAGCAGGCAGAGCTCTGTGAATCTGTGAGCTTAGCCTAGGCTAGTCTACATATTGAATTTCAGGACAGTCAGAGCAGCATGGCAAGAGGGGGCAGGAAGGGGGTGCTCACCGTGCCTACACAGGAATCCTTCACATCTACCCACACAGAGTCGGCCACCACCTCCCTTTGGCCATTAGCTCCAATCAGGGTGTAGTAAGCCACCAGGCGGAAGGAAGGAATAAAATCTGGAGTGATGGGCAGGGACAGGACTACCAGGTCCTGGCCAGACTCCCGAACTTGGCGGCCTGCCTTCAGTAGCTTCCCCTTGCTCATAACCTAGAGGGATGATGGGCTGGCATAAGAACCAGGACAGGGCTAGGTAGAATAGGTGCAGGAGACCCCAGGGCTGGGCATGAATCCTTGGGGTGCTGGAGGTCCCTGGTGGTCACGGACCAGGTAGGTGTAGTATCGGATCTTGCTCTCTTGGCCTGGGTCTGTGCGCAGATGGAAGTTGACGTTGAGATTGTCCCCTGGCTTGAGCTCCATTCGAGACACTGACAGGTGTAGGTAGTTGTTGGAGTTGTGCATAGTGCTGTAGGGTTGTGCCTGCATTGTCTTGGTGGCCTGCCGAGAGTCTAGGATACCTTCCTTCTTGGTGCGGACCTAGGTGAGGAATCCAGAGAGAGGCATGGTGGCTCCCAGAGCTGCCCAGGTTGGGATGCTCACAACAGGCTCAGCTAGATAGCATCTAGATCAGCCAGGTGATGAGGGCTGGCCATGCTGCTGAGGGGGGTTCTAGATTAGGTTAAATGTGTGGGTGGCACCGTGCTCCCCTGAGCTGTTGGACTGGACTGAATAAAAAGGAGAAAGTGAGGTAAGCACCAGTGTTATTCATCTCTGCTGATGGGGTGTGAGCAGCTGCTGTCAGCTCTTCTGTGCCTGCCAGCCATGAAGGACTGTAGCCTCACACCGGGAGCCATTATATACATTCCTTCCTGAAGTGGCTTTTGCCAGGTGTTTTATTACAGCAAGGTGGGATCCTCTGGGTGAACCACAGAAAGTGTCATGAAAACGAGCAGAGCCCTGTGTTTCCCTGACCATGGAGACTCCCTGACCATGGAGGATTGGAGCTCCAGGCACTCACTGTGATGGTCAGGGGTTGGCGGTTGTTGGGTGTGTTGACACTCAGCTTGGCCACACCATCATCTTGAGTGAGAGCCTGTGCATCGGATCCCTGAGTGACTACTGGCACTCTGGGAGCTGGAGAGCCATCAGGGTTGGTCACGAACACCTATGGACAAAGTCAGGCGGAGGAGAAGGGTCAGTGTGTTCTGAGTGACTGAAGGTAGAAATGGGGACCAGCCCTGGATCTTACCATGAGGTCGAAGGGCATGGCTGGCTTGAAGAATTTGGGTGTCTTGGTGAAGTGGATCTGGTATGGGGAGGTGACAATTGGGATTCCACTGCGCTCTGCCTCTACCATGTCACTACCTGAGGAGATGGATGGTACTAGTGAGGGCAGGCATCCTAGCAGCCCTTCAGGGCCAAGCCTCCTTTCTCAAACTAGCCTTGTCAGCCTTCATCAAAGCAGGCCTCACCTGAGTGCAGGATGACAGTGACGGAGACATACAGGGACTTCCCCACCAGGGCATCTGCGTTGGAGGGCCGTACCCCCTCCATCAGCACCTCTCGGCTCAGCACTGCGTCCCCGGAACCATCTTCGATCTGCAGAGGAGAGGAGAGCATGAGGGAGGGGGAAAGGTCCCCAAGAGAGGGGAGGCTAGGAAAGGGGGGAGCTCAGAATGGGTGGCCTGGTTCAGCAAGGTGAGGGACTGGGAGGGCCTAAGAGGTGGGATGGGCTGAGGGGTGATGATGGAGGTGGGATGGGCTGAGGGGTGGTGATGGGCCTTGGTCTCAGGGGAGAGAGGCTGCTATTCCAAGCTCTGGAAGGGGTGAGGCAATACCACCACTCGTGTGAGGGAATGGGCCAGAGAAATCTTCTTATCGCCATCCTGGACCCCAAAGATCACGAAGGCCGTCCCGTCCACGTTCTTTCCATACAGGAACCTTAGAGACAAGGAGACTCGGGGTCCTGGAGACTTCTCTGGATTTAGCTGAAGACTTCCCCCATGCATCACTCCCACCCTCCTCACCTGGCTGTGATGGAAACTTTCAGGCCCTCTGGGTCATCGATGTAATAAAAATTCTCTGTGGGTACCACCAGGACCTCAAAACTGGGCAGCACTGGCATGGGGTATGAAGACCATGACATCTCAGCATGGCTGCCAGGGCGTCAGCATGGCTGCCAGGGCAGCGTAAGTGCAATGGCCTCATGTGCCGGGTACCCCATGACTTACCGTATTCCTTCACCTCAAACTCTGCAGAGAAGGTCTGCTTCGGTGCATGCTCATAGAAGGCTTGGATCTTCCACTGCCCCATGCTGCAAGAAGACGAGGAATGTGGCTGGGCCTTCAAGTGCCTCTTCCCCATCCCTCTCCTGGGACAGGGGAATCCCGTTTTTGGAGACCCAGACATACTTGACCAGTTCTGGAATGTTCCAAGACAAAGACAAGATGCCATATTTGTTCTGGGTCCCAGTTTCTCTCTTGATGGTAACGCCATCAGGGGTCTGTAAGAAAGGCATTATGGCATAAAGCAACTCTTCAGAGGCACAACCACCCCATCTATGTTCACAGAGGCAGCACTTAAGAACACAGACCTGGGTAACCCAGCCTAGGTTCAAATCCTTACTGTGCCACTTATAAGCTCTGTGTTCTCAGGTAAATAGCTCAACCTCTCTGTGCATTTCCTTTTTATGTTTAGGACATAGTTAATGCAGCAAAATCCTGGGCATTTAAAAGATGAGGGATGTGATGTGTGTGTGTTTGGAGCAGAGGGAGCAAGAGACAAAGAAGGAGGAGGAAGGAAGGGAGAAAACTGGGCAGGGTGAGCAGGACCTTGTGCCTTGCAAGGAAGACTTTGACTCTAAAGAAATGGGAGCCACAGAGGGTTGTAGGAAGAGAAAGAAGGGTCTTCACTCAGGTTTTAAGCAGGGCCCTCTACTGGGCAGAATGGACTGACCACACAGAACTACTATTAGTTCATCCCAATCTTTAGATAGAGAAACTGAAGTTCAGGGAGTCTCCCTGGAGTTGGATTCCTCAGTCTGTGACCTAAGGGTCTTCCTAGATCTCTGGTCTCCGCACTGATCCACCTGTGTAGCCATTTGCCCATGGACTGTCTCAGAGGACTGAGTCTCAGAAGAGAGTCTCAAAAGGGAGGGGACTTGGAGAGGAGGGGACTCAGAGAGGAGGGTATCCATCTCTGGGAAACTCAGTAACTAAGTACCTCAATGGTGTAGACGACTGGCCTGTTCACAGGCAGTAGGTTGTTGTCTACAGTGAAGATCCGATAGAAGACTGGAGGGTGTGGGGAGACAAACAGACTTCTGTTAGACCTTAAGCTCTGGGAGGATCTTCCGGCCCTGGGCCCTGGTGTGAGCAGCCTCCCACAGCACTTACCAGTGGAGCCCGGGGTGTAGATGGTCTTGTCTGTCTGGATGAAGAGGTACCCCCTCTGGAAGCTTACCAGCACCGCTTTCTCCACCACGGTTTCTCCGAAGTTTGCCACCACTGTCACATACTTTTGCCCCTTATCTGAGTTGAATTCCTTACTGGCTGGAATCTATGCATGGGCCAGGGGAAGTCAGGACTCTGGCAAGGAGTGGTGCCCAGAGAGTGTCCCCAGAGCCCCTGGGCCTTCTCTTTGTCGACTCCCCTCAGAGGAAGGGACTGAGGGGAGAGGGATCATAGAGGGAAGGATCTCAGAGCAGAGGGTCTCAAAGGGTAGGGGACTCAGAGGGGAGGGTCTCAAAGTGGAGGGGTGTTAGAGGGGAGGGGACTCAGAGGAGAGGGAATCAAAGGAAAGGAACCTAGAGGGTAGGGGTGTCAGAGGGGAGGGACTCAGAGGAGGAGACAGGAGGCAGCCTGGAGGACCCAGGCTGGACCTGAAGGGGCTATGGCTGACTGTAGTTCCCTAGTTCCTTGCCCACCTTGATGGAGACCCTGCTCAGATATCCACTGGCTCCTGTCAACACCGTCTTCTCACTGGTCAGCACTTGCTTCTTTAGGAAGTCTTGCACAGTGACTGTGACTGGGATGTTACCCTGAGCATCGTGGGCCTCTAGTATGATGGTCTCTTCACTCTCCAGCCGTAGGACATTGGGAGTAATGATGGAGTACCTGACCGTGGGTTGTGGGAGCAAGGCCTGAGACTTCAGCCCTCATTGTGGCTGGCCCAGTCCCTACTTCTAGAGGGTTCTCAGTGCTGGCTGGGACACCTGCCAGAGCAGATGCCTGGGTCTATGTTCCTCCCCACGGGAGAAGGCACCAAGCTACAGCCTCCTTTCCCTCAGCCTCCGGAAGCTGGCTTTCTCTGGCTTCAGCACTGGATACCAGCCATAAGGACGTCCCATGTGCTGAGAAAGTGCTCTCTCTACCACTAAGCTACACCTCAGCCTCTCCCCACTTTTCTGTTTGGAAACAGCATCTCGCTAAGTTGTTTAGGCTAGCCTGAACTCACTCTGTAGTCCAGACTTGGCTGGAATATGCACACTTCCTGTCTGGGCTTCCAGAGTAGCCAGGATGACAGGTTCATGTAGTCAGGCCCAATGTTGAGCTTGGCTTTTGACAGCTCACATAAGGGCTCTAGACCCCAACAATCCTCCAGTCCTCAAATCTTAAACTTACCATTGCCTAAACCACAAGACATCAGGGAAACCCTAAATCTATAGACCTTCTTTTTTATAAGTAGGCACACCAACACTATAATACCTGGATTCTATGGACATAAGACTGTAAATACCCTTACATACAAGCAACCCAAACACTCTCACATTCTCTCACATTCTCTCTCTCTCTCTCTCTCTCTCTCTCTCTCTCTCTCTCTCTCTCTCTCTCTCTCTCTCTCCCCCCCGTGTGTGTGTATGCACATGCATAAGAGTGTGGAGGCCACAAGAGGTTGTCAAGTGTCCTGTTCTATGACCCCCCACCCCCATATACACACCTTGAGCCAATGTCTCCTTTCTCTGAACTTAGTACTGAGCTGGCAGCCAGCAATCCCCAGTATCCTGTCTCTAGCCCCACAGTGTGGGGTTACAGGCTCTGGAGGCCACTCCTGGCTTTTCCATGGATGCTGGGAGTTTGAACTAAGGTTCATACCCACTGAGCCATCTTCCAGCCCTCAGCACAAATTCCTAACATCCCTGTCTCCTCCCCCACTAGCCACACACCCAGGGTTCTATAAGAAACTGCACCCCCAGAAGGTAACTACTTACATGGGGCTCCCAAGAGCTAGTGGGGAGCTGGCCAACAGTAGCAGTAGCACTAGTAGCTGGAGCCCTGAAGCTGGCCCCATAGTGAAGGACAAAGGTGGAAGGAGAGAGGGGGTAAGGGACAGGGGTGGGCAGTGGTGAGCCAGGCTGTGGATGGTGCCTCTTTATGTGGCTCTCCTCTCTGGTCCCTCCCTGTTCCTGCCCCAGGGCCTGCCCCAGATTTCGCAATACAGTTTCCTAAGCTTTTCACAAACCTGGGGCAACAAGTCTTGGGGTGAGTAACCCCAAGCACATTTCCATTTCCCTGGAGCTTGAAAGTACCCGCCTGGCTCAGGCTTCTCTTGGGGTCAAGGCCAGATGCTGAGGCTGGGCTGGTCCCTGTTGTACTTGGTTACACCAGAGACCATTGAAGTGACCTCCTCCCACACTTAGCTGGGTCCCAGTAACCCAGCACATCTCTCTCTCTGGTTCTCTCTACCCCCCCCCCCCAGGTCTTGCTAAATCAGTGGTTCTCAACCAGTGGGTGGAGACACATTTGGGATTGCACATTTCATATTCTGTGTATCAGATATTTACAATTCATAACAATGGCAAAATTACGGTTGTGAAATAGCAATGGAATAATTTTATGGTTGGGGGTCAGCACAACATGAGGAACTGGACAGAAGGGTGGCAGGTCTAGGAGGGCAGAGACCACTGTGCTAAACAGTTCCGAACTCCTGCCCTCAAGCAAGCCTCCTGCCTCTGCCTTCTCAGTTGCTGGGCATTACCCAAGCCCTACTTATGTATTTATAATCCAAGTCTTTCCTATTAGGAGGATAAAGGGTGGGGACAGGTCCTCATATACAATCCCAGCTCTGTGGCACATTTTCTAAAGTGGAAAAAAAAATCTGGTTTTTAGAGGATCTGGGAGGGTTTCTTGGCAGTGGGACAGTTAAGCTTTAGTTTTGAGGCTCCCTAGTAGTTCACCCTCCAGGAGGTTCGCTTGCCTTCTAGGGAAAAGAACGAGTGGACCTTACCTACCCTGTCACTCGGGGTGGCTGAATGACTATGGCGGGCTTTGAGAGTCATGGAGGACTCTCCTTGGCGCTCTCTTGGCTCTGCCTCTAGGACTTGTCCTGTGCCTACAAGGATATTATCTCTTTCAGTTGTATTGGCTTTGTAGTTGTAGGCAGGTAATGATTGACAACGCTTAATATTTATAAAGTACAAATAGTGGCTTTGGAATGCAGCTCAGTAGGAAAGTGCTTCCATACTCAGTAGCACAGATTTAATTAATTCTGGTGTGCGCTGGAGGCAAGAGGATCAGGAGTTCAAGGTCAGCCTCAGCTATGTAGCAAGTTAAAGGCCAGCCAGGGCTACATGACACCGCTTCTTTTCTTTTTAAAATGTGTCGGAGTGTTTTGCCTGTATGTGTGTCTGTGCATCATGTGCATGCCTGATGCCTACAGAGGCCAGAAATGACATTGGATCTACAATTGCAGATGTTGGTGTGAGCCTCATGTGGGTGTTGGGAACCAAACACAGATCCTCTGGATGGGCAACCAGTGAGTCATTTCTCCAGCCCCACAGACTCCGTTTCTAGAAAGGCTGATTCTGGCCCATCATTACCAGCCCATAGGTTTTACAGTAACCATTAACCTTCTTTCTGTATTGTTCTCCCAGTGTCCCTGAGTGCAGTCTGAGGGCCATCTTGCTTTGTGTGTGTGAGAGATTTGCCCCAACGGTTGTTCCAGATCAACGCTCAGAAAGCTTTCTCCTACTCGCTGCCAACTTCCCCCTGGTACTTGGTGTGGAAGCAGCCAATTTATGCTGATGACAGACTTCTTGGGTTACCAAACAACTTAGTGCCCACTTCCTGTCTGAGCTGCCACTCAGCAGCCATGGGTGAGCCCTTGGCTTGAGTTTCTTCCTGCAAAGCACAGTGTTAACACAGCTAGCTGGCGTCCCCTGGGGTGGCTGGGTGTAATCCTGCTAGATCTTGCCAGCTCTCTCTCTCTCTTTGAAGGTTCTACAGCTTTATACACCTGGTGGCTAGGCTGCAAATTTCAAGAAGTAAATTGTCAATTTCCCATTGGCCTGGCTATTGGGCCACGCTAGCTGAATTTCAGATCTTTGGAGATAGGGTCTATGTACTCCTGGCTGGCTGAGAACTCAGAGATCCTTTGACCCCTGCTTCGAAAGTACTGGCTGGGATTAAAGGGGTGGCCACCAAGCCTAGCTGTTTTGTCTGTTTTTCTGTCTTACGAGACTGACCCTTCATTAGCCTTGGCTGGCTTCAAAATCCCCATGTAAGAAAGATAACCTTCAACTCCAACTCATCCTTCCTCACATGGAGTGCTTCGGTTGACAGACAGGTAGTCACAATCACGCCTGATTTTTGTGGTTCTGGGGATGTAACCCAGGACTTCATGTATGCTAGGCAAGTGCTCTGCCCACCTCCAGCTCCAGAGGGCTGAGTTGCCATAGCCACTTGAGCACCAATAGCTTTTTGTTTTGTTTTCTGTTGTTCAGTCTGGTCTGGAACCTGTCAACCTGTGTTGTTCTGGCTCCGGAGTGATGAGCTGACTGGTGGCCACACCCACTTTGCTAGGAACTTTTTGTCTTAGGTAGTAACTGGAATCTCTTATCCCTGATGCCTACTGCTGCTAACATGTTGTCCTCTGTGACTGGGGTAGGAATGGCTGGGGGACGGGGGGAACACTTTGAACCAACGTGGTGATGCCCAATCCAAGAACAGGTGTTCATGACACCTTCCATGAAGGGGTTAAGGGGGCAGTTTGCTCTGATTTCCTGTAAAACACTCATTTTCCCTGGCCTCTCGGGGCATGGGGTGGCTGGGAGTTAGAACAAACCTGGCTTGTCTTTTAGCTGTGATTGCAACATCCTTTCTGTGGAAGGCAGAAAGGGAGGAGGGAGGTTTAGTTTGCCTCCATAACTGGGGCCCGATTTTTGAAACTGGTCCAAGTGCCCCCCCTTTACCAGCTCTGCTCCTTCGTCTGCCCTACTCCAGACACTCTTCTTGTCCATTCAACACATCTTAAAACTGCATCTTATACATTTGCACTTAATACATTTTTAAAATCACATCTTATTTTTATTTATTATCATACATACTCATACATGTGTGGAGGTCAGAGGACAACTTGTGGGTGTTCTACTCTTCCTCCACTCTATGCGTCCCTGTGATGGAATTTAGGTTGCCAGGCTTGGCAACCAATTCGACCACTCCAACGGAGCCTTCTTCCTGGCCCCCATTGTTCACTATGTGATTTACCAGTTGGCTTCTTTCCTGCTTACTGGGATTTGTTTTTGTCCTCGGGGAACTTGTTTACCTTAGTGGGTGGAGGTGGGTAACTGTCTGGGCTGATTACAAAGGAGCCCTGTGGCTGAGGAGGAAGAAAGATCAATTCTCAATGTGATGGTTCATATCCATTCCTGTTTCTGGGCCTGGCTGGGAATGTGGCAAGGGTCGAGACCTTGTCCTGACCTCCTGGAAGTCACAAGACTGCAGAACTAGGTGCTGGGAGGTAACCAGGAAGCCAGGAGTGGACCAGGGCCCACTGGGAGGGAGAAAGTGAGAGAAGGAAGAGAGATGGGGAATTCCTGAACCCAGTGACTCTCCTCTAGGGAAACAAGAACTTGTGTCCAGAACTTGGGGGGGGGGGGAGGGTGTGGGCCTGCTGAGCCAGCAAGGCAGGGAGCTTGTGAGGGGACTTCCAGTAAGCGGGAGCCCTGTGTCCAATGTTCCAGTCTCAAGGCTTTTTATGCCTTTACATCTATCTATGCAAACTATTTGGCTAAAAAATACTGCACCTACACACACAATGAAAAAGTAGAGTTATCCCAGGTAGGGCGGTGCACGCCTACCATCTTAACACTTAAGAAGCGGCGGAGGGAAGACTGGTATTTGAGACCAACCTGGGGTATATATCAAGACCTGGAGAGATGGCTCAGTGGATTCAAATCCCAACACCCACGTTCAAAGCTAGTGATTTGAGCATTTTAGTATCCACTGATAGATAACCTCAGGAGAGGCAGAGATTCCTTGGGCCCTGGGCAAGCTGGCTTGCTGGCCCAGAGGAGCCAGTGAGCTCTGGGTTCAGTGAGAGGCCTTGGTAAACAAAGAAAAGTGCAGAGTGAGTACGTCACTGTACATCAACTTTGGACTTACATACACTGGAGAGTAGTGCAAGGAGGCAGTACGTGCTGGACATTCTTCTTGAGAGGCCGAGGCAGAAGAATTGCCACAAGTT
The DNA here is from genome assembly GCF_011762505.2 of Arvicanthis niloticus. Taxonomy (NCBI): domain Eukaryota; kingdom Metazoa; phylum Chordata; class Mammalia; order Rodentia; family Muridae; genus Arvicanthis; species Arvicanthis niloticus. Next base: position 138,265,240 of record NC_047660.1, read on the forward strand.
CCAAGCCAGCCTGCTTCATAGTGAGACCTTGTCTCAAAATTCCAAATGAGTCAGGTGTGGTAGAGCAGGCCTGATACTCAGTACTTGGAAGGATCAGGAATTCAAGTTCATCCTTGAGTCCTGAGAGTATAAGGCCCGCCTGGAGTACATGAAACCCTGCCTAAACATGTTTTTAAAAGGTAAAATAAAATGCTCTTTGGACAAATGATTCTTTAAAAAAAAAAATGAGAGAAATGCCTGGTGTCATGGTGCACCCATTCAGGGACCCCGGCAGGTGGCAAAGCTCTGCCAGTTCCAGGCCAGCCTGATATACATAGCCAGACCCTTCTATTGATGCTGAGCCCTGGTTTCAGCAGAGGATGAGAGAGGAAGAGGCAGATCTGAGTTCTGGTTGATTCCACTCTGAAGTACCTGGGTGTGACAGCCCCCGTGCACCCCTCCCACTCCCTCCACAGGCCTCCATACTCGAAGCTCTGGCTCTCTTCTGCTTCCCCACTTCTAGACCAGGTCTCTGCTGCAAGGCTTTCCTGGAACCCCTGTCCGTCCTGCACCCGACTCCCCAGTAACTCATTAACTCCAGGGACCTTGACCCTGCACTGTCCACATGGCCTGTGACACCAGCTTCTTCCCTGAGCCCCGTGTGCATGCTTGCAGCACCCAGTTGACAGAGGAGGAGGGGGCTAGGGCAGAGTCCAGCCCCCGCAGCCTCAGTCTGGTCTCCAGAGATCGTGAAATGCACCAGACAAACAGAACACTCAGGTAAGTGCCTCACACACCGCTCCCTTCTCTGCCTTCTTCCCTCCACTTGCTCTCTCCTGTTTGTTTTTTTTGAGACATTTTCATTGCTCCTAATCCTGGGAGGCCAGGTGTGAAGGCTATGCAGGTCATTCCCCTGCCCTCCACCCCAGCTCCCTTGTTCTCATTCATGCACGAGTCCTGTGAGGACACTGGGCCCCAAAAGGGTACCCTCATGTTTACCTTGTTCCTTAACCCTCATCCTCAGAGCCCCTTTGCCGCCCGTAGAGGACTAGGGTGTGCTCGTCTTTGGCGTGGGAGGCTTATCACTACGTACTTCAGCACGTACAACTGCACAGGTCCCCGAGTCTCCTCTTGACTGGGCCTTGGCACAAAGCCTCAGGAATCTGTTTTTGAGACTCTGCCTGCTGCTGCCCTAGCCAGGCTTGGCTCCACCTCCCACCAGCTTCTTCATGCCTCCTCCCCAGCCTGTGGTGCTTCTGCTGGCTGGCTGGGCTATTTGTGTGTCTGGGTTGCAGCTGGTTTCTCTTCCTTACAGTGGAAGCCTTCACCTGGGCCTCTCTCCTCTTTCCTCTACCTGCTGCCACCATGCCTCTGCACTTGCTCTGTAAGACATTCCTGGGTATCCTCAGGGGAGGGCAGAGAGGAGAGCCATCTTGAAGAGCTAATTCTAAGGGGGTCTCTAAGAGACCATGCTGAGGCTGTTGCTGGACCTTCATGACCACGTCTATCCATTCCACATAGACAGGACTGCACTTTCTAGCCCAGGCTAGCCTCAAACCCTAGTTAACTCTCCCGTCTCAGTTTTCTGAATGTTGGGAGTTTACAGGCTTGAACCATTACACCTGGCAGCCATTGGTTTTACTGGGTGGCCTCAGGTACTTGGCATTCATTAACCCACACTGATTGTGTGTCTATAGGTGTGATGGCCATAGGCCAGCCTTGCCTGCTGTTCCTCAGGTGCCATCCATTTTAGCGCTGAGGCAGTGTGATCTCAAGGGCCTGGGCCGCAGGAAGTAGGCTAGGCTGGCTGAGCAGCCGGGAGGAGGGAATCTGCCTCCTCCGTCTCCTCAGTGCCAGGATTACAAGGCACATACAGATCTTTATGGAGGTTAGGATCTGCACTCCGGTCCCGGTACGACATGGCAAGCATTTAACCATTCCTACCGCCCGGTGGCACCCTTTTCAGGGGACACGGGTTCACCACGGCCTTTCCTTTTACCTTCCAGACTTCCGTGGCTGGGTCAGTTCCTGTGTTACTCTTATCCTGGGTCTGGCGACTTGAAAGGTCTTTAAGGGTTAGGATGGGGTGGGGACTTGTTCATGCCGCCCCCAGCAGCACAGGGCTTGGCTTCAGCACAGCAGGTGGTCCCCCCTCACTGGGAATTCTGCTTTTTCTTTATTTTTTAATGATCAAGGTTTTATGACCCCCCAGGCTCTCCAGAGCAATAGGATGACGGGCACGTGCCACCACATGGACTGAGAATTCAGGGTTCGAGATCATAAATGCAGCCTGCCTTAAACGCTCAGAACCCTCAAAGTCAAGAAATTTAAGAAATGAAAGAGACTGGTCCTTATTGTACCACAAGAGGCAAAGTGCTCCCTGGCGAGGACAGGGCTGTGGTGCAGGGAGAAGGGCATCTTTTCTGAAAGGCTCCTTGGGGATCCACTTCCTGGGTGCCTTGTCAGCAGCATCCCCTCGGACTCCCTGCACACTTGGGGACAAGTATAGGGGTGCGAGGTGCAGAAGGTCTGAGGGTGGCTCGCTGGACACAGGGAAGTCACAACAGCTCCCGGCCACTGGCTGTCTTGTTAACTTTGGACAGGCCTTCCCGAAACCCAGAGTCTGTCATCCTGGGAGAGGGCACACAGCAGAAACAAGGTCTAGCAGATGAATGGAAGCAGACCCTGTCCAGGAGCCACTTTAGCCCCACCTCCTCCCATTCCATCCTTCCCTTCCCCACCTCCAGGCCCGGTCCAGTGGTTAGTATATCAGTCTCATCCCTGCTGTCAAGCCTGACTAGCTCCCACCACTCCAGAGCTGTCCAGTTCTGACCCAGCTTGCCTCTGAGGCTCCACAGACATAGTTGCTACAGCCTATGTCTAATCCCAATTAGTCATAGAGTACTGTGCCAGTAGTCTAATCCCATCTCTATGGTGACTGCAGACCTGCCCATCCTGCAAGCTGCCCACCAACCCCCATCCCTGTAGATCACCTAGATCCTAAGCCTCTCCTCCGCAGCCTACATCAGAGCCAGCTCTGTCCCACTCCTGGGCATCTCCAAGTACCACCTGGACCAGTATTAGAGCCACTCATACCCTACCTTTATCCCCTTTTGGCCCCACTACCCAAGTCCTGCCTAGCTGCACCCCCAGAAGCAGCCTAGGCCTAGCCCATCCTGCCTTATGGCCCAGGGCTCTGGGTCAGCTCCAGACACCTTGGTCCCGCCACGCCCCCAGCTTTGCTCACACTTGCTCCATCTGCACGTCTTCCTCATCTTCCTGCGGCAGCTGCAGGTACGGGTTGTCCCCAGCCGGCTGGAACTTGTAGCCAGTGAGCACGAAGAAGGCCAGTGTGGAACTCTCCACCAAGAGCTGAGGGCCGGGGCATGGGGTTAGGTGGGGCTTCCTGGTCACCCACCCTCCCAAAGATACACACCCTCCTGGGGACTCCCCTACCGGGGACCCCACCTTGCTCACCTGGTACAGCCACTGCCATTGGAAGGGCACCGCCACTTGTAGCAGGATGGCGATGATTCGTGTAAAGTAGATATAGCAGATGACCTGGAGGCACGAAGTTGGCCGGGAGAGGGGGAGGTATGGGCACAAGGACAGAGGTCGGGTCAAGGTTTGGGCAGAGGGAGTGGGGCGGGACTCAGTCCTGTGGGAAGGCAGGACTCCTACCATGATGTAGTAATGTCGGAACAGCTTCAGCTTGGCCAGGTTCACTGCCACTGTGGGTGGGCACAGAGTGGGGTGAGGGGGGATAACTAAAACTGGCAGGAGGGGAGGCAGTGGAGAAGGGGACAGGGCCTGGGGAGCAGCTCCAGGGCAATGGGATGAACAGTAGCAAAAGTAACTGAGAAGTATGTGTGGGTGGCTGGATGACTGGGCACAGAGGAGTGAGACGCGCACAGCCACGTAGTCAGTGGACCCCAGCACTGGTGTCAGACAGAAAGCAGGGATGGGACAAAGTCCAGGAGGGGGTCCTCACCCTTCCCATCAGTGCCGGATGCATCCTGCAGATGCCGGATGGACCTGGAACAGGTGGAGGAGTATGGGAACTGATCAGTATTGACCCCGTCCAGTGTACAGGAGTCTTCTGTTGGGTAGGGTAAGGGCCTCAGTGGGACTGGCAGGCAGCTCCCCAGCCAGGTGAGAGTGCAGGGTCTCAGTGGGTGGAGGGGCAGGCCCGGGTCCTCACCAGACCACTGGGAAGAGGATGGCACCACAGCAGATGAGATCCACCATGAACAAGATCTCCTTCCAGAGTCCATAGTCGCTCGCACCCTCCTCACGGGACTCGATGACAATGTATGCTACATTAGCCAGGACCTGTGGGGATGGAGGGTGCCAGGTCATCCCCACCACCTCGGACTTCCCTTCCTGTACTCCACCCGAACATTCTCTGAATCTCTCCCTCCATGTCTCCATTGTCTCCTGAGCCGCCCACTGAACCCCCACCCCCCACCCCAATACCTGCAGGGGAATCACAATCCCAAAAATCTTCTTCTCCTTGTCGGACAGCATATACTTCACAAAGGCCCAGCCCGAGCCGATCAAGGCAATGGTGATGAAGAGAAGGGCGCCCTTCAGCCTGGGAGACCAGGGGTTCTGATGATGAGGTGGGGACCCACACCTCCCTGCCTGCCTCCCCCACCCGTGTGCAGAGCCGGGTGGGCGACTCACAGGTGTGTGATATAGTGCATGACGGCGAGGCCTTCGATGGGGTGGCCCTGGCTGTTGATGAAGTAGTAGTTGATCTGGAGGCAGGCAGATGCATGAGCAGTCAGAGAGGAGGATGGGTGCGGGGGGCTGAGGGGGGGCAGTTACGAACACAGATGATAATTATGGAACAAGCAGGTGATTGCGGGTGGGGTGGGATGAATGTTACAGTCAGTTACCACGGGCTCCCTCCACCCAAGAGACAGGTTAGGTGGGGGGGGATGGTCAGACAACAGGGTGGACAGTCAGCAGGGACTGGGCCAATGGATGTTCCTGGAGGGTGGGCGGTGAGAGCTGGGCTGAGTGGATGAGAAGTGAAATGGACAAGGCGCACAGGCGGACAGATGTCCCATCTCACCATCCCACCCTTGTGTCGTCACTGGGCCCCGTGTGCTCACGCTGTGGAAGAGTAGGGAGACACTCTTGGTGAACGCCAGGGCTGCCATGAGCCAGTGGATCTTAAAGACACTGTATCTGCAGAGGGGGAGGGGGGGAGAGCGTTCGCTACGGTCCACATGTGAGGCCCTCAGAGGAGAGGGAAGGTGAGGGTGGGGTGGAAAGGGGCTTTACGTGTTCTTGCAGAGCACGGACACCCAGAAGATGCCTGCAGCCAGGAAGCAGGCAGACATGATCAGGTAGAGTTTGAAGAGGGGGATTTCAGCCGCTGACAAGAAGCCTTCTGGATTCTTCTCTCGGATCATGACCTGTAGAGGGGGGTTGACGATGCAGGTGGGTGGCCTTGCCCCTGTAGCTAGCTCTAGCTTTGCATTTCAGAAAGTTCCAGTCTCTAGTTCTCCTACTTTCTGGCTAGAGCCTCAGTTGGTCCTGTCTCTCAAATGGGTACACAGCCTTAAACTGGAAGCCAGAGGACTGGCACTGGGACCCCAGAAGAACCAACACCCAAGGATAACCCAGTGTCAAGGGAGTATTTGCATAGGGCCTCCCACATTTCCAGAAGGCTCAGAACAGCTCAGCACTGCATACAGGGATACAGAGCTGTTACATGATGCTGATTAGGAGACACCAGGAGAAAAGTGATCCACAGTAATCCAATGCCCATTGTGACTGGATCATTCAGGGCATATTTTGTGATCTGTCTGTGTGGAGGCCAAGGACAGCTTCAGGTGGCACCTTGAGACACATGTCTTTTAGACAGGAAGGAACTGACTCCTGCAACTTGCCCTCTGACCTCCACATGCACTGCACAAACACTCACATTCAAAATAAATGCACAACAGGTCTCTAGGTCGTTCCTGACATCTGACAATGCACGTGGCTGTGGAAGCAGCGCTGTTGCTAAGGTGTTTGCCTTGCAAGTATGAGGAGCAGAGTTCAGATCCCCAGAACCGATGGAAAAAAGCCAGAGATGGTGGCATTTGCTTGAAATCCCAACAGGAAGCAGAGACAGGAGGATCCCTCCCCTTGCTAGCTAGCCTGGCAGAATCTGTGAGCTTCAAGCTAGTCAGAGACCCTGTTGCAAAAAGCAAGGTGAACTGAGTGTGGTGTCACACTCCTTTAATCCCAGCACTCTGGGCAGAGGCAGGTGGGGCTCTATAAATGCAAGTCTAACCTGGCCTACACAGTGAGCTCTGGGCCAGTCTGGGCTACAAAGCGAGGCCCTGTGTCAAACCAAACCAAACCAAACCAAACTAAACCAAACCAAACAAAACCAGTATGGACAGCATCCTTAGGAATACCACTTGGCTGACTAATTTCTGTATGTACATAATGCAAGCTCACCTGCACATATGCACACACACACACACACACACACACACACACACACACACACACTTCTGTACACATCTAGAATAGATACAATTTTGTCTTCCCTTAAATACTCTCAATCAGAGGAGGGGTGGACACCCTAGCTTGCATGTCCCACAAAAGCCCAATGTAGGACTTTATGCAGGTCATCCAGGGGCTGGCAAGATGGCTCAATGGGTAAAGAAGCTTGCTGCCAAACATGATGACCTGAGTTCCCTGGGACCCACACGGTGAAAGAGACAACTTAGTCCTGAGCGTTGTCCTCCGACCTCCACACATGTGCTGTGATGGCTCCTCCCTTCCCCCCAGTAAATAAAGTGTGATTAGAAAACAAAGATTAGCATAGAATGGAAACCAAGCTGCTCAGCTGCCTGTGCTACACTTGTCCCGATGCTCACAGTCAGGTCGAACGGCTGCTCCTGGCCTGCTTTGGCGTTTTGACAGTTGTGGAAGTTGAGGCTGTACTGGCCTTCCTCAGCCCTGGAGCCGATCACGATGTGAAACTGGTCATGGGGAGAAGAGGGTGTCAGTCTGGAGGGTTCCTTAGCCATGGCCCAGTTCAGGAGAGGTGGGGACATGAAGCAGGGCAGATACTCACACTAAAGTTGTACGAGTCATTGAGGTGGCCCAGCCCCAACACCAGATCCTTTTCCTTCTCACTGGGGTCCTGTGGGGGTGGCTGTCTTTGTGGCTGTCCCTCAGATGAGTGCCTGTGTCCCCCTGAAACCTGGGGCACTGTAGGCTTTGCCTGATCCTCCTTGACTGCAGACATCTCTGTAGGAGATGGGTGAATGACTGTCAAAAGACAAATGCGCAGAAAATTCAGCCTACGTCCAGAGAAGCTCTGGTGGAGGCCATGCAGGAAGAGCTGTGGAGGGCAAGTGAGCTCCCTGCAACGGCCCACTGTCTTGCATGGCTGCCACGAGGGGGCTCTGGTGAGGCACAGCCCCAGAGACTTCGTCCCAGGATTGCTTCTTGCTACTGAGGTGTTGCTTCATGTTTGTCATTGCCATACTCCTCACACACTTGGTGTGAGTGGACACCAGGAGACCCCTCACTGCCTACAGCCTGGTGTGATCACTTCTGGGTGATAGCCCACCTACTGGGTAAATTTCCCATAGATCAACGTGAAGATCAACTTTCATGAATTAATGCTGTTTAGATGAATAATGACGTCATATAGAATTCCTGACTTGATTCAAATAACTTTAGGAAGAAAGTTGAAGGAGCTAGCTTTTGTTTTACTAGAAAGATGTAATAAAATTAGAAGAATTAAGAATAGAATGTGCCCCCTCCTCACAGAATAAAGGCTACATAATATGGAACACGATGAGCTTTCATAATTACACTAAAAAGAGAAATAGGCTTGGGACGGATTTGTGATTAAGGAAAAACACTCACTCTAGGTGAGGGCCACAGATGAAGCCACAGGTGTGCACTGTGATAAGGCAAGGCCATGTGAACTGTTGCTTTGAACGTATAATGAGCTCACAGACTAAACACTGCTTTAAACCCACTATATCCTTCTGTAAGTGTCTTTTGTGTAACATTTTATCTATGAGGTAGTTTTTTCTACTTAGAGAGCTGTGTGTCTAAAAATGCTATAAAAAATTGAAAGCAATTATAAAGTCTTGGTGTAGCCTTTTCTGCTTCATTCAGTGTGTGTGTGTGTGTGTGTGTGTGTGTGTGTGTGTGTGTACGCACATGCACATGACTTTTCTTTCCCTTTTTCTCTGACTCATGTTAACTAACTCTGAGCCTCTGGCCCGCTCAGCAAGAGGTCTGTGAGCCAGAGTGTAGAGGCCAAGTAGTTAAGTTTCTTTCCTTAATTCCCTGCTGCTATCAGCAGGGGTTAAACTGCCGGAGGTCATACCCCAATCACTGATGCCACACCTGGCCGCCTGCCTTGGTTTAATTCACCCAGTATTGTTAAAGCTGGTCTCTGGCACAGCTCTGCGGGCCACCTGGACTTACCTCCGTTGTCCTTCGGGGTGCCTGCTGGGTCTGGCTTCGGGGGACTTGCCTGGGAGGGAGCTTCAGGGAGGAGGCCAGGGGAGATGAACAATTTCTGCTCCCCATATTTTCGGACTTGGACCCTGGGGTGAAGGGAGGAATCAGTAAGGGGAGGGTCAAGTATATGGTCAGGTATAGGATATGTGTGGGTGCCCTCCTTTTTTTTTTTTTTTTTTTTTCCGAGACAGGGTTTCTCTGTGTAGCCCTGGCTGTCCTGGAACTCACTCTGTAGACCAGGCTGGCCACGAACTCAGAAATCTGCCTGCCTCTGCCTCCCAAGTGCTGGGATTAAAGGCATGTGCCACCACCACCCGGCTTATGGATGCCCTCCTTAAGGGACTGGTTCATCTCTCAGAGCCACTGGTCACCAAATCTCAGCACCTGGCCATTGCCAGTCACAGTAGCTCACACAGTCATGGTTCCTTGTAATAGCAACTGTCAGTTCATCGGGGGTGGGCCATTTATGAACCAAATTGAAAGACCATGGTCTACAGAGAGAAGGCTTGTGAGTCAAGATATTTTTAAGGCTGAGGCAGGAGGACTGTCAGCCTGGGCTACAGGGTGCACTCAAGGCCCAACCTGGTAAAACTTATTGAGATCCTGTCTTAAAAAGTACACAGAGGGCTGGGGGTTCTCAGGAGTAGAGCCTCTACCCTGAATCCCCCAGTGAGGGGCTGGGATTGTGGCTCAGGGATGAAGGCTCCCTGCCTCCCTTGACCCCTCCAACTAGAATCCCCTACTGAGAGGATGGTGGTGTGGTTGAGATATAGTACTTGCCTACAGTTTGTAAGGCAGTGGGTTCAATTTCCAGCAGTAAGCATGTACACGCACGCACGCACGCACGCACGCACGCACGCACGCACGCACAAAATGTACCATGTAGCAAGTGACTGGCTTTCTTTCTAGGGCTGCCCCGCCCCAACTCACTGCAGGTCCTTGATATTGATGAGGAACAGGACCAGGAAGTTGCTGCTGTTTCTGTCCAGAGGGCATTCATTGGAGTTTCGGCTCTGGGTAATGGATGGAGGGGACCTGGGTTACAACCACCCATAGCCTTGTTCAGTGTGCTTCCCCATCCACCCGTGGCCCCTCCTTGGCTGTAGTCATAATATGGAGAAGACAGGCCCCGACACCACACCCATTCTCCCTCTTCCCCTCTGATGCTCTCCACTCACCGAGTAAGAGCGAACATTGCCAGATCGAACTCTGCTCAAGCTGAACCCCACCTGATGGAAAAGAGAAAAAGTGAAGGGCTCCCAAACTATCCTCGGCAGCAGAAGAAACGTAGCCTATTTCTGTTCTGCTTTGAGACAGGGACTAGCCAGGTAGCCCTGCGTGGTAAGGACTCACCATATTGTCCACCTTGGGGTTGAACTTCTACGCTTGCAGCAACCCTACTTCTACCTCAGCATGTAGCACCACTACCGGTTCATCTCACAGGTACTGAACACCCACTATGTGCTATCACAGGTACTGAACACCCACTATGTGCTAGCTTCTCAGTGTCCTGCCCCATCCTGGACCCACAATGCTCATGTGGAGTGCATTTCCTGATTGGCTTTACCCAATCAGGTTGTGATATGTGCTGGGCAGAGCAGAGCATGCTTGCAATTTCAAGGGCTATGGACTTGAGGCAGAAGGGGCTTGATTTTGACGCTAACTATATGAGACTCTGTCATAACACAAACTGTCAGAGAGAGGCTGCCTGCCAGGTACAGGAGTGCATGCCTTTTAATCCCAGCACTCGGCTACTGGATCTGTGAGTTCAAGGTCTCTGGTCTACATAGTGAGTTCTAAGACCCTGCCTTGAACATTACCTCTCTGCCAAACGAACAAACAAACAAACAAACAAGGCCACTACCCATGGGTCATTTACATCACACCTCTTCACCCAAAGCTTAGGGAACACTGCTGAGGAGGAAGAGGAAAGGGACACTGTAAAGGCAGAGGGTGAGGAGGGCCAGAGGGAAACAGTGTCTTCTGAACACAGCAGACTGTTACTTATGGACTCACAGCAGCTATGGATGCCCCCTTGCCCCCAGATTGAGTCAGTCAGCATTCCAGCATGGAGGAAAGAGGGGTGCTTGAACCCCTACACCTAGCTAAGGAGCTGTGGACAGCTGATGGATGTTGACCGAGGGAGGGAGGGTGTGGCCCCAGATGAAAACAAAAAAAAAAAAAAAAAAAAAAAAAAAAAAAAAAAAAAAAAACACAGGCCTTTGATCCCAGCACTTGGGTGAAAGAGGCTAGCAGAGCTCTGAGCCTGTGGCCAGCCTGGTCTACACAGAGTTCCTGGTTATCTGGGGCTACATAGTGAGGCCATGTCTTTTTTTAAAAAAAAAAAAAAAAATGACATGAGATCGGGCGGAGTTTGGGAAGGTGGGAATGGATCTTGGAGGAGTTAGGGGGAAAAGCGAGTATAATTCAAATGCATTTTATACATATGTACTGGCTGGCTAACTTCTGATCCTTCTCATCAGCCAGCAGGGACACTAAGATGACTAATCTGTACCCCCCAAACCCAGACTGCATGAGATGCTCTATTGATTAAGTGACAGGTGGGGAAACTGAGGCTCAAGAATGCTGTGGGACTTGCCACAGATCACATTGATGAGGGACCGAGCTAGGATGAAACTCCAGACCTTGTGTACTGAGCCCTCCCATGAGCCCCCCTCACTTTTGGTGACTTCTCTTTTGTCTCCTGGAGGCTGAGTCGGAGTAAGCTCAGCTCTACTTCCAGGGAACCATTGGTGTAGAATCCGAAGTTGTTCAGCTGAATGTCAGCTCGCTTCTCCCCCTGCAGGAAACCAAAGAGACAGTGGCAGTAAGAGCACTCTCCCCACCAAGTTCAACCTCACTGTGTGTTTCCCTGAGAGTCTCTATAAAGCCTTCCTGGGTACAGCGTATTGGTGCTGGTGACATTTTCCTACTTCAGTTCCAGGCAGCTACAGGGTGGGTTTGGGTGTCCAGGGGGGTGAGACCCTGGCAACCCCATGACAGGCCCCTGAGAGAGTGGGCTACAAATGCTGGTGTGAATAGCTTCGACTTCCTGGAAAAGTTTTCGATTCTATCTGGGCTAAAATTTTAAAGTAGTCTCCCGCCAGCCTACCTGCCCCCCCCCCCCCAAGTGAATTCCAGGAAGATCCTACCAGGTACCCCTTCCTCCCAGAAGGTCCTATGGTAGTTACCAAGGTTCCCCCGAAATTTAAAGCGCCAGGGGTCAGGGGTCCCGGGAGATGAAGCCCTGCCCCCTAAGCCAGGCTAACCCATTACGAGCACCGGGAGGGGGGACCCCGGGACGAGACCACTAGAGGCCTGCAGTGGGGGGTGCGGCTGCTCCATCCACCGGCAGAGCTATGGGGGAAGACAGAGAGACCAAGCCTGCGGGGCTCACTGTGAGAGTCAGACGGTGAATACGGCCTGAGCAGCCGTTCAGCATCAGCACCAGCAGCGATAAGTATCCCCATCCGCAATGCGTTGGGCTCTCGCCGCTGAGCCCCCTCCTCTCGCTCACAGCCATCTCTGGGGCTGCGACTGCCCCCGAACACAGACTCTGACGCTTGATAGGGGCCGCCCACTTTTCAGCCAATAGTCGCACGACGTGGTCGAGTCACCCAATTATCAACGGTGATCCTTTTGATTGTCAGACGATTTCTCAAATGGGCGTGCTTATCCTTTTCAGCCCCCCTTTCATACTCTCCAATCGCTAAGCAGATTGTCCCGGATGTAGTTTGAGGAACAGGACGATTCACCAGTGATCCAGGAACCCATATTTCGTCCCTTAAAGCGGAATTCCTTCAGCAACTCTTAACGGTCCAAGACTACATTACCCACAAAGTAGAGGGAGCAGAGCTGTGCAACGACGCATACATAAACTACATTTCCCAGTATTCCCAAGGACGCACTTCCTCTCCCATTCCTCTCTTCCCCGTACTTAGCTCCCGGCCAGAAGTGGAGTTTTTAGTAAACGTAAGCGTCTGTGAGCTTCCCTTGTTTCAACTTGGCTGGGCCATCGAGAATCCTAAAATTCTTCACCCTATGCTGACCTCTAATCCTAGGCTGAATGCCATTGTAGGTCCCACCTACTCCGCCCCAGGCTTAACCTCCTTGCAGCAGCTGAATCCCTACTTCAACCTGAAACACTGACTTCTCCATGTTCCTCCCCGACCCCATTTTACACACTGGTTCCTCAACTCCTACTTTGTCCTTAGATCTGGAAGAGTCCCAGCTGCTGGACCCTACTTGTAGCTTTCAACTCTTAATTACATTGCTGACCCTGTCGCGAAGCTTCCCACCCCAGTCTGATACCTTTTTTGTCACTGGGCCTCTGACTCCTCCCTCCTCCACCATCCCTCTACCCCACTTTACATCTCGGAGCTTAACCCACAAACCACCAGCAGGTGGGGCCAAGGCCTACCAGAGTCTCAGTTCCAGCATGGGCTCCAGGGCCTCTTTCCCAAGAGTGTTTTGACACTTCTGCAGCGGAGGAGAAAGCACCTAGAGCCGGGCAGAGTGGGGGTGGGAGCCACCAGGGCCTCTTCCCTTTTATCCTGGAGCCCCAAGGGGATTTACAAGGTGTGAACGGACTTTTATGATTGGGAGGACCTGAACTCCTAAGCCCCAGGGTCCCAGAGTCTAAAGGGGCGGGGGAGATACTTAGGTATCTCTAGGGACAGTAGTGATTGGGTCTTACTTATTGAGTGAGGCTGGAAAACGCGTAGTCAAGTGCAAACGCGAGGTGCGGTGCGTGCATGCCCCCCCCTTCGTGTTTGTGTGTGTGTGAGTGTTTGTGAGTGTGTGCGCGTAGCTCAGAACGGTGCCCGAAGGACAACCTGTCCTCTATTTCTCAGAGGAGGCTCTGGCGGGAAGGAAGAGAAGTCAGGATGCGGTGGGGTGTGGGGTATGGGGTGGGGTGTGTGTGCTAATGGACCTGGCCTTGGCTGGAGGTGCGTCCTGAGGTAGATCGAAGTCATCCCATCTCTGTGGCCGGAGGGAAACAGGCTATTAGTGGGACGAAATGCAGATTTCTGGAGCCGAGTAGGTCCCCGCAAGAGCCTAATGACCAACCACAGACTTTCCCTGCCATGGAGTGGGGGAGAAGTGGGAGAGACTGTTTGGATTTGGGGTTTTGATATTTTGCCTCTTTATAAGAATTGCGAAGTTGAAGGGAATGGATGAATAGTTTAGGATGGCAGAGGAGAATAATATGGGGTACAAATTTGTAAAATAGAGGCGTCCTTTAAGGAGGCTCATGATGCTTTAATAGGGGGCGGAGCATCACTTGGGCTCCGCCCTCAGCGCGTCCCGCTGGGGGCTCGGCAGAGCAGAGGCGTGGTAAAACACGAAGGGGCGTGGTAGTCTAGGCTGGTGGGCGTGGTCTGGCAGCGGGGCGGGGCGAGGCTGGGCACCCTGCCCTGGGGCTGAGTCTCTGTGGAGGGCGGTGAAGACCCGGGCAGGAGGCGGTGGCGTCCTCAGCGGCAAGAGCAGCATGGATTGGGGTACCGAGTTGTGGGTAAGTCCTTTCTCCCCAGCTTCCAGGGTTCTCCGTTGCTGGGGTCCTGGCTTCTCCGCTCTTTGTCCCCGAAGTACCTTTGCCCGGACTCCGCGCTTTTCCTTGCAGCTGATCCCTTGGGTCCCCGCCCTCTGCCCTCCGCACTCTCTTAAAAGTTCCTTTGGGACTTTCTAGACGCCTCGAGGGCCCCAGGGATTCTTTGCCCAGGACCAGCATAGGGAAACTGAGGCACAGAGTTGAGAGTAAGACCATCAGAAGAAGTCCCTGGACCAGGCCAGGGAGGGGGGGACAGCTGGGCGAGGTCACCTATTTTGAGCGTCCTGGCCTGGCTTGGAGGCTAATCTTACGGCCCCTGGGTCCCTGCCCGTCGCCCGCCTGTCCTGCTGGGAGGGGGAGGGGACCCTTTGGTCATCTTCAGTCCCACGTGGGGCCTTACTGGGTTCCTTCCCCGCTTACATTGGGACGCTGAGGGGGAGGGGAAGGGGGCTGCAGGACTCGGCCCCGGGCGCTGGGCGGAGCCACCCCTTACCCGCCTCTTAACCTCACCCAGGAAGCCCTAGAAGTTTCCCTGAATCCTTGTCGGACTATTGACCACTCCTCTTTCTGGAGGCGGTGGAATCTTCGGTTGTAGTGGGGGTGAGCCACTATAGTGGAGGCATCACAAAAGCAGGGGAAACTGAGTCACTCAATGGAGGATCCCGGGGGATCTTGGCGAATAGGGAAATTTGGCCACAGAGGTCCCCGATCCTGCTTCCATGCACTTTGAGCTGCACAAACTCATCCCTTCTGTGCCTGACTTTTGTGCCAAGCCCTCCTGATTTTTCGGAATTTGGAGGGAACTAGAGGATGGGGGGAGCTGGAGTGGTTTAGCCTCCTTCCACACCCTTGCTGGTCACCCGGACTCCCAGAGACCCCGCTGTCTGGTTTGGGGCCCTGGCCCTGTTGTCCAGGCCCTTCCCTGGAGGAGGAGGAGGAGGAGGAGGAGGAGGAGGAGGAGGAGGAGGAGATGGGGGTTCCCGCCAGCTTCCTGCCTTCTTCCCCTGCGCCACGCCGGGGCGGCGCCTGGGGAAGCCAGCCAGCCCTTGCTGGAACCGCTAAGCCCCGAGATTGTTTACCCCACCCCACCTCCGGTGTTCCGGGTCGCTGGGACTTCGGTGCCCCCCACCTAGGTGACCTTAACGTTCCCCAATCGCACTCCTGCAATCAGGATCAGTTTGAGGTGCTGGAACGCCACACGCAGTGGGGGCTGGATCTGTTGGACAAATACGTGAAGTTTGTGAAAGAACGCGCCGAGGTGGAGCAGGCTTATGCCAAGCAACTCCGGTGAGCACGAGGGTGGGTGCTCACTGCTCTGGGACTCCGTGGGGATCCCGCAGGAGGGCCGCGTTCTCAGCCTCCCTGCCTCTGTCCTCACCCTTAGGAGCCTGGTGAAAAAGTATCTTCCCAAGAGACCTACCAAAGATGACCCCGAAGTCAAGTAAGAATGGGCTAAGGCTCCGTGGGGGCGGGGAGTGGGGCTGGAGGTGTGGGTCTCTCACCTTCCCAGGGACCACACCACCTTGCACCTCCAGTCCCACCTCCCATTAGGAGTCTGGTTGGCCAAAGGTGGAATTTACTCACTTCCAGCAGAGAGAGAGCCCTTTTGGTTTGTAAATTCTCAGCTTTTATTTTCCCTCACTGTGCTGTAGCTGAGTTATTTGGGGGCTTTTTGCTTAATATTTGTTTATTTTGGAGAGCGAGATGAACCTACTTATGCCACAGAGCACTTGTGGAAGTCAGAGGACAGTTTGAAGGAGTCAGTTCTTGTCTCTCACCATGTTGAGCCCAGAGATCAAACTCTAGTCATCATGTTTAGCCGCAGACACCTTTACCCGTTAAACCATCGACGACCCTAGTTTTTATCTTTGAGATAAGGTTTTGGTTGTCCCGTTGCTCCCTCTAGCCAGGACTTGTCTCTTAACCCAAGAGCTGGAATGTGTCAGTGACTTTTGATTGCCTCTCTTCTCATCTGTAAAAAGGGTCTGAAGGCAGAACTTTCTACTCTATCTTGTGCGTTCAAAGAACTGAGTTTACGTGTCTAAAAGCAGTGGCCAAAGCTGGACATGTTGGTGCTTGCCTGTCATCCTAGCACCCTTGGGTTGGTTTAAGGTTAGCCTCAGCTATGTAGTTAGTTTGAGGGTAGCCTAGGCTACATGCTACCCTGTCTTAAAATTCTAAAGAGACATACTGGTAGCCAGTCGTAGTTATTTCCAGAAACTTTAAACTTCATTCTAAACCCTTCCCTTTAAAATCTAAAAGGTGAGCTGGGTATGGTGGCAATGTCTGTTACTCCAGCACTCGGGATCTGTAGGCCCAGACTGGAAGATTGTGAGTTCTAGGCCAGCTTGGGCTACTTAGTGAAACTGTATTTTGAATAAGTACATAAATAAAAGGTTTACTTCAAAAAGCTCCAGAAATTAAGATAGTTGTTGGTTTGGGATATTTGGTTTCATTGGTGGCTTGATATGAATGATACTCCAGGGTTTCCAAGGACTGAAAAAAAAGTGTGCATACCTTTGTTTGTGTGTGTGAGTGTGAGTGCATGTGGTCTTATGTAACCCAAGCTGGCCTCAAACTCACTCTATAGCCTGATCTGCCTGCCTCTGCATCCAGGGTGCTGGGATGGATCTAGGCGCTCTCCCCACTGATCCCCCTGCCTCCGCATCCAGGGTGCTGGGATGGATCTAGGCGCTCTCCCCACTGATCCCCCTGCCTCCGTATCCAGGGTGCTGGGATGGATCTAGGCACTCTCCCCACTGATCCCCCTGCCTCCGCATCCAGGGTGCTGGGATGGATCTAGGCGCTCTCCCCACTGATCCCCCTGCCTCCGCATCCAGGGTGCTGGGATGGATCTAGGCGCTCTCCCCACTGAGCACCTCTAGCCCAGCCCAAGGACTGAAAATACTCCAACAAAGCCATTCCTTTCTTGAGCACAGGCACACTTTTTGGTCATTGCTCTCTAATCCAGACGGTTTGGATTAAGTAAATAGTGTTTACATTGTGGAGGAGTCCTGAGTCATCTGGAGAGCTTTGGGCCAGCAGCACAGACCCTGTGCAGATCCTGCTGTTGTATACAAGGGCTCCAGCATCCTTTATTTTGGTACCCTCTAAGTACCCCAGAAATTGTTGCCATGGCTACTGAAGGATTATTGTATTCATACCTCTAAAATATGATGAGGGGGCTAGGCATAGTGGCTTCAGGAAGCTGAAGCAGGAAGAGCAAGGGGTCTGGGCTAGCCTGGGCTATGTAGCTGGACTCTGTTTCGAAACCTAAACAGACATTTGATTCTAGTATTCTGCCACCAACCAGGAATGACTCATAGAAGATGTTGCAAAGGCTGAGCATGGTTGCTCACAACTTTAATTCCAGCACTCAGGAGGCAGAGACAGGCAGAGAGTTATGGGCTGGCCAGAGCTGCATAGTGAGATCTTGCCTCAAACAACAACAGGGAAGATGTTATAAGCATCGGTCCTCCAAAAAGTTGATTTGCAAAATGCTTCTGAATTAAGAGCTGGAAGTTAGGGACACAGACTTGAGAATGAATGTAACTCAAGATTTCATTCCACTTTTTCCTTTCGCTTTCTCCTTCCTTCTGTCTCTTTTCCTCCTTCTGCCTTTCTCTTCCTCCTTCCCTTCTGCCCACCCCACCCCCACTTTCTCTCTTTGCAGGGAGGGTCTCAAGTAGCAAAGACAGACATCAAACTCAACATGTAGACAAGGCTGGCCTTAAACTCTTGCTCCCCCTGCCCTGCCCTGGGATGACAGGCCTATGTCACTGTGCCAGGCTGGGTTCACACAGGTCCATCTCTGGTCCTGAACTCTGCTTGTCTCCTGCCAGGTTCAGCCAGCAACAGTCATTTGTCCAGCTTCTCCAGGAGGTCAATGATTTTGCAGGCCAGCGAGAACTGGTGGCTGAGAGCCTTGGTATCCGAGTGTGTCTGGAGCTGGCTAAGTATTCACAGGAGATGAAGCAGGAGAGGAAGATGGTGAGACTCCCCTTCCACCCATGCTTGCTGGGGACCCTGTTGGAACCTCACTAAGGGTCTCCCATTTGTTTGCACAGCACTTCCAGGAGGGCCGTCGGGCCCAGCAGCAGCTGGAAAATGGCTTCAAACAGCTAGAGAATGTGAGTGTGTATGGGGCAGCTGTTAGCTCAGGCCCAGAAGAGCTGGGTATGTGTGGCTGCTTACGCACAGAGCCACTCATGCTATGTGGCCAGGGCCACCTCTCCCTGTGGGGTACTCAGCACACCTACTATGCCTACACCTTTTTTTGAGGTGGGGTCTGGAGTAGCCCAGGCTGGCCTGGCCTTGAACTCTGTGTGTGTGTGTGTGTGTGTGTGTGTGTGTGTGTGTGTGTGTGTAGGGGGGCATTTGCATACCATGAGGAGTACGTGTGACTACAAGACAATTCTGGAGTCCGTTTTCTCCTCCCACCTCTGAGGAGTTTCTGGGGATTGAACTCAGGTAGCTGGCCTTTCTTGAGGTAAAACACCTTTACCTGCTGAGCCATCCCTTTGGTTTTTTTTTTTTTTTTTTTTTTGAGACAAAGTCTCATATGGTGGTCCAGGTTGGTCTTGAAGTCCTAATCCTCCTGTCTCCTGGTGTTGGGGTGACTGGTGTGTGCCACCCACACAGTTGGCTGATACGCAGCCCACTCTGCTACTGGGGGAAGGCAGATTCTTCACCCCACTTCTGTCTCCTGCATAGAGTAAGCGGAAGTTTGAGCGAGACTGCCGGGAGGCTGAGAAAGCGGCTCACACTGCCGAGCGGCTGGATCAGGACATTAATGCCACCAAGGCGGATGTGGAGAAGGTGTGTATAGGGTGAAGTCTGGGACAGGCTCAGGCCATCTTGAGTGTGCTGAGGCCAGGACCTGCGCATGACCTCCTCCCTGCCGTCCCACTGCCCAGGCCAAGCAGCAGGCTCACCTTCGGAACCACATGGCAGAAGAGAGCAAGAACGAATACGCCGCCCAGCTGCAGCGCTTCAACCGAGACCAGGCTCACTTCTACTTCTCACAGATGCCCCAGATATTCGATGTGAGTGCTTTAAGCTTGTTGACAAAGTCCCTCAGAGTTTGTTAGCTCCCACTGGAGTGTTAGAATCCCAGCTCCTATGTCCTTACTCTTAGATTGAAAGAGGACCGTGCGTGTAGTCCCAGCATCCTGGAGGCAGAGGCAGAGGATGGCAGAAGTTTCTGAGCCAGCTTGGTTTACATAGCAAGTTCTAGGAAAGCCAAGGCTTAGTAGAGAGACCCTGTCTGAGAAGGGAGGAAACGGAGGAAGGATTGGGAAAGGAGTGGACAGACAGAAGGAAGGGCGAAAGGAAGAGACTCTTTGATTTTTGAAACTCCCATTGTTCATCCTTCTAAGCCTTAGCTGTAACAAGCCCCAGGTCTCAGATCTCCCCAGCCATCTTCCTCACTCTCTGTCCCAACCCTGGTGTCAGGATTGTCTATATTCCGTGTGTTCTTTATTCAGGCTCTGTCTCTTTGTAACCTTCTTTGAGAAGACTTTTCTGAGCTCCTGGGTCCACATCTTCACCCTGCCCCTGGGGTCATCAGGGCAGATCTGATTCTGTCTTCTCTGTCAAGCCTGGGCTTGAGGGCTGATGCCTTCAGCTTGAAGGTGTTGGTAGGGTTGACTTACCCTGTATTCCCTTCCACTCTTCAGAAGCTGCAGGACATGGACGAACGCAGAACCACCCGCCTGGGGGCCGGGTATGGGCTCTTAGCTGAGGCTGAGCTGCAGGTGGTTCCCATTATTGGCAAATGCTTGGAGGGCATGAAGGTGGCCGCGGAGTCCGTGGATGCTAAGAACGTGGGTGCTCAGCACGAGCCCGGGGATGGGACGTGGGCTAGCGGAGGGGCTCCCCAGAGTTTCTTAAACTAGCCGCTGGTTGCCACTCACTCCGTGTCCCTTCCCAAAGGACTCACAGGTTCTCATCGAATTACACAAGTCAGGGTTTGCCCGCCCGGGTGACTTGGAATTCGAAGACTTCAGCCAAGTTATGAACCGAGTGCCTTCGGACAGCAGCCTGGGCACCCCGGATGGTAGACCTGAGCTCCGAGCAGCCTCCAGCCGTAGCCGTGCCAAGCGTTGGCCTTTCGGGAAAAAGAGCAAGGTGGGGTCTGGAGCTCTTGGGGTGAGGAGTGGGTGGAAGGGGGGACAGTCAGCCGAAGTCCTCGCTGAGTCAGCTGCAGCCACATGGAACGCCGAGTCCTGGGGCAGGAATTTTCCCTCTTGGCTGTGGGCCCAGTCTGGTGGGAAGGAAACAGAGGAAGGCAGGCCTGAGAGCCCACTGGCTAGCTTTGGAGTCCCTCTGAACATGAGAGGGGACAGGGTTGGGGGCCTATGGCATCTTTTGCTGCATCCTAAGACCCTTGAAGATCTCATGTTGGCCTGACAGCTGTGAATTGCCCCCCAATCCCTGGGAGTCATCCTTCTCTAACTCCATCCTTTATGTTTTTGGGGACCCTCCACTTCCTGTGCGTTTTCTCCTTGGGAATTTGATTTTTAGTGTCCAGCGTTTACCTTGACACCCCTCGGTTTATCCCTTCCACAATCACTCTTTTAGCCATTCCTTGCAGTTGTTTTTTTTTTCTTCTTTTCCATCCCATTTAACTTAGACTCCTCTTACCTGACACCTGCCATCCCTCCTCCCACCTGCCATCCCTCCTCCCACCTGCCATCCTCTCTTTTGAACTTGGACTTCTGAGTAGTAGGCAAGCACCTGATAGTCCCACTTCTCATCTCCCTGTGTGTCCCCCTTAGCCTGTGTGTCTGACCAACCTGGTTCTTTTAAAAAAAAATTATGTGTATGTGTGTGTGCTCATGCACATGTAGATGTCACAGAAGGACTTTCAGGTCTCTCCTTGGTCCTAGGGATCATACAGGTCATTGTGCTTGGTGGTGGCAAGCATTTTTACGTACTGAGCCATCACTTTGTCCCCAGCTTTTACTTCTGTCATGCACCCTACTTTCTAGACTGTAAGTGCAGAAAGTCTTGTAGGTGCCCCATCTCCTGGGGTTCTGTATGAGTCCCTAAGACTCAAGGGACTCTAAGAAGGCTTGGGAAGTGACTGGCACCTGCCTCACAGTCTTTAATTTATTAGATTTTTATATTTTGGGGTGTATGGAGGTCGGACGATGGCTTATGGAACTCAGTTTTCTCTTTCTACCCTGTGGGTCCTGGGGGTGGAACTCAGGGCTTGGCACAAACCCTTTCCCTGCTGAGCCCTCTTGTTGGCCCTGGCCCCTCTGCTCTTGTCTTCCCTGGCACCTCCCAAATCTTCCGTTGTTGTTGTTGCTTTTATAGGTGTTTTCTGTGTGATCTTATCATTCAGTTGTGGTTTTCTTATCATTATTTTTCCCTCTTTCTCCATTTTGTTTTTCCTGTTTCCTGTGTCCCATCCGTCCATCCTTCTCCGACTACATCCTCACGCCTCCATCCTTGACCCATCCCCCCTTCCCTGGCCCCCCACCGTTAGCCGCGTCCCCCATCCCTGTCCCTCCTGGGGGGTCACCTACCCTCCACACTGTCTGATGGACCCTCATCCCCCCGTTCTGGCCGCGACCCCTTGGCCATACTGAACGAGATCAGTAAGTCGGTCAAGCCGCGGCTAGCGTCCTTCCGCAGCCTCCGAGGCGGCCGTGGGGTAAGTTGAGGCCGGATGATGGGACCCTGGACTCTTTCCTGCCGCCTGCTGGGTCCCCCAGATTCCAGCTTTGCTCTGTGCATGGCCTCACTCCCTAAAATCCTTGCTAGGGGAGGAAGGTGGACCTGGTATCTCAGGAGCTAGAGAGGCGCTTGGGAAATGTAGGGTCGCAAATCCTGAACTCAGACCCTGTCTCATCTTGCAGACCGTGGTCACCGAAGATTTCAGTCACCTGCCCCCGGAGCAGCAGAGAAAGCGACTCCAGCAACAGTTGGAAGAGCGGAACAAAGAGTTGCAGAAGGAGGAGGACCAGAGGTGAGCATGGGAGGCTAGAGGAGGCTGGAGGTGAATGCAGACCTAAGCAGAGCTACTCAAGGACTGGGGACAGCCACCTCAGTAGAGCATTTGCCTGGCTTCCTGAGGGTCCCATCCCTGCTGCTACTGTTTCAATGGTACACAAGGATTTTAGCAACACAATCTGGGCTGTGAAGGTTGTGGGTGTGTATTGGTTGCTGTAGGAGGGTGGGCATCAGTGTTCTCTTTCTTCATTCTCCTTGTGTGAGGCAGGGTCTGGCCCAAAACTGGGACTTTGGGTCTTTTTGGCAAGGCTGGCAGCCAGCAAGTTCTGTATGTCTAGTTTCTACCTACCAAGGTTGCAGGTGGCGTGTGGCTGTCTACCCAACTTGCTACATGGATGCAGGAATCAGAGCATCTGGTTCTCAAGGTTGCTCAGGAAATAACCCCTGAGCTGTCTCTCTAGCGCCTACCTTGTCCTTTTGGTTTGACCATTTTTGCTTTTTTTTTTTTTTTTTTTAATTTAATATTAAGAATTTATTGTTGTTGTTATTATATTCTTTAATCTTTTTTTACAGTCCAGTCTTTATCCCCGCCCTGGTCCACCTTCTTCCACATCCTGTACCTCCTCTCCCACCCCTCCCCCTCTCCCAGAAATTGTTTCCTACCCTTCTACCCCAACCCCTGGGGCGTCCCAAACCTCCCCACTCCCTGGGGCCTCCAGTCTCTTGAGGGTTAGGTGCATCATCTTCTCTCACTGAGTCCAGACCTGGCAGTTCTCTGCTGTGTATGTGTTGGGGGCCTCATATCAGCTGGTATGTGCTGCCTGGTTGGTGGTTCAGTGTCAGAGCAGAGTGTCAGTGTCCAGGTTGGTTGAGAATGCTGTTTTTCCTACAGGGTCGCCCTCCTCCTCAGCTTCTTCCAGCTTTTCCCTAATTCCACCACAGGGATCACCAGCTTCTGCCCATTGGTTGGGTGTAAATATCTGCATCTGACTCTTTCAGCTGCTTGTTGGGTCTTTTGGAGAGCAGTCGTGCTAGGCTCCTGTTTGTAAGCATACCATAGTATCAGTAATAGTGTCAGGCCTTGGGGCCTCAACTAGGTCTCACTTTGTGGCCCTGGCTGGCCTGGAACTCACTACATAGACCAGGCTGGTGGTTTTGAAAGCACAGTGATGTCAAGTGGTGATATTAAAGATGTGCACCACTATACTGGCTTCACTTGACTCTTTTTTTTTTTTTTTTTTTTTTTTTTTGAGTCAGGGTCTCTCACTGGGATCTGGGCTTGCTGAGTGGCCTAGGCTGATTGACCAAAGAGACCTGGGGATATCCTATTTCTGCCCATCCAATGCTGGGATTACAGATATGAGGTCTCAGCCAGGCTTTGTACAATGGAGCTGGGAATCGAAGTCCTGCCTTGTGCCTGTGCAGTGAACACTTGATTGAAGCCGTCTCCTCAGCCACATCTGATGGTTTTAAAGGAGATTCCTGCCACACAGCTGGGTGTGGTAGCCCCTGTCTGTAATGTCAGTTTTCCAGAGCCAGAGGCAGGAGGATCCTAAGTTTGAAGCCAGCCTGGTCTTCTTGAGACACTGTCTTGAAACAATAACAGTGAAGAACAAAAGCATAAAAGCCGGAAAGAATCCTTTATTTCCCATTTCCTGTAAATCATCCAGCAGATGGAATCTGGTGAGCTCTTGTGCAGTCTCTACACATCACTGAGCAAAAGACAAGAAAATTACTGGTCCCCTCAGTGACTAAAGGCATTTGCCACCCAAGCCTGAAGACCTTAGTTTGATCTCAGATGGTGGAAGGAGAGAACCCACTCCAAACAGGTGCCGTGGCATGTATGTGCACACAACAGGCATGTGTGATAAATAAGCAAATACATAAATTAAAGAATAACCAGCTTATGGTAGTATATACTTTCCCACAACAAACTGCTGATTATAGTTTCTAAGACAGGATTGTCCCCTGTAGGGTAGGAGCCACCCTTAGCAGCACTGGGCGATTCTAGGGAGTAGAGAATGTGAAGGGGTGTTACACTCCTGACCACATCCCCAGCCCCTCACTGGGGGACTCTTGACAAGGACTTGACCCCTGATCATGCCCCCAGCCCTCTTTTTTTTTTTTTTTTTTTTTTTTTTTCTTTTCTCCCTATCCCCACCCCAAGACATGGTTTCTCTGTGTAGCTCTGGCTGTCCTGGAACTTGCTCTATACACCAGGCTGGTCTTCAATTTCAGAGATCCACCTGCCTCTTTCTCCCGAGTGCTGGGATTAAAGGCGTGCACGCCACCATCCAGCTTTATTTATCTATTTTTGTAATCCTTATTTTGAGACTAGGTCTCAGTAAATTGCCTAGGCTACTCTGGAACTTTCAGTTCTCCTGCCTCAGTTTCCCAAGTAGTTGGAATGACGAAACTGGCACCAAGGCTCAGTTTCAAAGTTTTTAGTAGAGTGCAAAATAAAACAAAACGCCCGTCCCATGGATCCTTACCGTTAATGCCAAGACAGCACACTGTCCAACCACCGTCAGGAGCTTAATCAGTCTGAGTTGCTGTCTTGATAGGAGGGAAAGGAGAGCGAGTTATCTAATGCTGAAACACAGAATATTAAGGTGAAAAAGCTTCCAGATTTAAAAGGACAAGAAAAGCTTTAGTCATTTTTTCCAAGCAACAAAATCCTCTGCCCAGCCTCCTTATGTAACAGGAGTGATGCATGCCACTTGTTAGCAGGTGGCCGGCCAACTTCTATTTGGCTGTTCACATGTGGCCTTTTCCACTGAATGGAAATCATGGGACAGAAGCTATGCTTGGAGCTGCATGCAGCCTAGGCGTTTCTAGTGGAGTGAAGCATCTGCCTGCTGAGAGTTAAAAAGGCTGGCTTTTCGGTTTGTTTATTTTTTATTGTGTTTTTATTCATTATCTTATTTTGGCTCCTGTGCAGAAGCCAGAGAACAGCTCTCCGGAGTCGTTCTCTTTCCATGTGTCCCAGGGATGGAACTTGGGTCGTTAGACTTGGTTGCAGGTGCCTTTGTCTGCTGAGACATCTTGCTGGCCCTTATTTTTGTATTTTATTTTGAGACAGGGTCTTGCTAACTTTTCCAGGTTGCCTTAGACCTTTAGTGTTCCGCCATGCCTGGCTTATTTACTTATTTAACATGTGTGGTCAGTCATGTTTGTGGTGGCCACAGGCCAACCTTGAGTGTTGTTCCTCAGGTGCCGGTAGTTTCCTGTGTGGGTGTATGTGCAGCTGCCTCAGCCCTGCACACACAGAGGTCAGAGGGTCTCACTGGTAGCTCTTCTATCTCTCTGACTCACTCCTTTGAGATAAAAGTCTCTTGCTGAACCAGCAGCTGGTCTCATGGACATCGGGTCTTGGTCTTTGCCTCTTCCTATCTCTGCCCTGCACAGCACTTGGGTGATAACTGTGGGAACTGCACCCATATTTTTACATGGGTGCTAGGGATTCAAACTCATGTCCTTAGGCTGAGTGCAGCAAGTGCTCTTAGCCACAAGCCATCTCCCCTATCACCTTTGGTTTTGAGATAGGGTCTTTAACTGACCTGCAGCTCAGATTTAACTAGAACGGCTGGCCATTTTAGATCTTTCTATCTCTGCCTCCCCAGTGCTGGGATTACAAGTGTATGCCACCATGCCTGGCTTTTACCTGGGCACTGGGTACTGAACTCAGGTCCTCTCTCTTACGTGCTTGGGTTACCTACTGAGTCAATTATAGTCTTGTTTTGATTTTTTTTTTTTTTTTTTTGAGATAAGGTCTCACTAAGTTGCCTGGGTTGGCCTTGAACTTGCTGTTGTAGCAGAGGCTAACCTTAAACCTGCTATCCTCCAGCTCAGCACAGGCACACAGGGACATTTGTCTCCATCACCAGAGTCTTGCTTCTTCTTGAGCCTGATTTTTACTTGGTAAGTCATAAGAGAGTGTGTTTTCCTTCCTGTCTGTCTGTCTATCTGGTCTCAGGGAGGCCTTGAAGAAGATGAAAGATGTATATGAGAAAACACCACAAATGGGGGACCCTGCCAGCTTAGAGCCCCGCATTGCAGAGACCCTTGGGAACATTGAAAGGCTGAAGCTGGAAGTGCAGAAGTATGAGGTCAGAGGCATGCCCTGGGGAGACGTGGTCACAGGCAGAGCTGCATGAGTCACTGTGGGGTGGGGGACGGGGAGGTGTTGGAGGGATAGAATCCAGCTGCCTACCATCTAAGTTTTGGGTGTGTGTGGGTGATGTCAGGAAATGACCCCAGTCCAGAGTGGGATGACCTCAAAACCTTGCCTTGGAACTCATGCTGTGATCTCCAACCAACCCTAGGCTTGGTTGGCAGAAGCTGAAAGCCGGGTCCTCAGTAACCGAGGAGACAGTCTAAGCCGTCACACTAGGCCTCCTGATCCCCCAACTACTGCCCCACCTGATAGTAGCAGTAGCAGCAACAACAGTGGATCCCAGGATAATAAGGAGAGGTAGGTAGGGAAACCAGAAGCAGTTATGAGGTGTGGGCTTGGCATAGCACCAGCCTAGAATTCCCAGGTGAGGGGCTGGAGATGTGACCAGGGTGGAGCCCCTGCCTAGAATTTCAACCAGTGAGGGTTGGGGGTGTGGTCAGGGGGTGGAGCCCCTGCCTAGAATTCCCCAGTGAGGGGCTGGGGCGTGGTCAGAGGGTGGAGCTCTACCTAGAATGTCCCAGTGAGGGCCAGGGGAGTGGCTCAGAGACCCTGAAGGGTCCTGCTCCCATCATTTTTCCACTTCTCAAGCAGCTCAGAAGAGCCCCCTTCAGAAGAAGGCCAGGACACCCCCATCTATACTGAGTTCGATGAGGACTTTGAAGAACCTGCATCCCCTATTGGCCAGTGTGTGGCCATCTACCATTTTGAAGGTGGGCCTATAGCATGAGTTAAATTTTTTTGTTTTGACAAAAAGAACTGATCTCTTGTTCCTCTCTTGCTCTTTCTCTGCTGCCCTCCCCCGCGCCTCCACGAGCTCATGGCTGGCCTCTACTCCTCTATTCCTCTACCCCCTCTCTCTCCCTCTCTCTGCCTCTACTATCCTCTTAACTCCCCTCCCCATGCCCTGAATAAACCCTATTCTATACTAAGAAAGAAAAAGAAAGAAAGAAAAGAACTCGGTCTGCAGACTGTAGCTCAGTGGTAGGGTGTTTGAGAAGACTTTGTTCGACCTTCCATTCAGTCCCCAGTATTAGCCAAAGGAAGGACCTGGGGAGTCAACTTAAGGAAGGGTTTATTTCTTATTTTAAACCATTTTTATTTGTTCTTTGTGTGAGAGAGGCCAGAGGATGACTTTCATGAATGGGTTCCCTCCTACCATCTATGATCTGGGGATTAAACTCAGGCTTTCAAACGTGACAGCACCTTTACCCACAGTGCTGCCTCATGGGCTCTCCATTTCCCTTTTATTTAGTACAGGACCGAAACCAGTGGGGTGGTGCTGCCCATCTCACTGCGGGGCTTCCCATCTAAATCCAAGCCATCTTGAAGCTTCCTCTCAGCCATCCTACAAGTTTGTCTCTGAGGTTAGGAGCTCCCAGATTCTGTAGCTGACAATATTAACCTTACACCAGGGGATGTGGCAGTTGCTTGGAGCCATGACTTCTGATCAGATCACCAAATCTGACCTATACCCACCCCTCACTCCACAACAGGATCCAGTGAAGGAACCGTCTCCATGTCTGAGGGGGAAGATCTCAGTCTGATGGAAGAAGACAAGGGTGATGGATGGACGCGGGTCAGGAGGAAACAGGGAGGTGAGGGCTATGTGCCCACGTCTTACCTCCGCGTCACACTCAACTGAACCCCACCGGAGGGGGATGAGGGGCAGGGCTGTCAGCTGCTGCTTCTGGGCCACAGGGGGCCCCCAGGACCTTGCACTTTATTCCTGCCCTCGTGGCTTTTGGCTGAGACCTGTGTAACCTGCTGTCCTTCATCCACCTCACCTGTCGCCCTACAGGGACTCACTGTGGCTTCCCATGTGGTTGTACATATGCGTCATTTAGGGCCTTTCTCCTGCCGCTCGGCTTGGGCCAAGTTTTGTTTTATATTAAAAAAATATAGTTATATAAAGTTCTTGGAGTTTGCACCTCCAATATCAGGAGTGAGTGGACCTTCAGAAGGCATCTCTGTGGGGAGGCAGCTTGGTGGTTGAGCTCTGGATGCTCTTGCAGAGGGCCAGGCATTGGCTTTGAAAAGCAGCTCCCGAAGCTCACAAACATGCAAGCCTATGCCCCCTCTGGCCAACTCTGGCAATTGCACTCATACCTGCATGTACCCTCCCAAGCTAAAATGAGATAAAAGCTACCTTTCTCAGGAGCTCCGTGTGGAATAAACGGAGGTGGACCTAGGTGTGCTCTGGCAAGCCCTCCCTGCACATGGTCCCCATGCTTGTGAACCTCCTGCTGTATACCAGGCACTTCCACCTTCCATTTCTCTAGATGGAGCACACAGAGAGGGCAGGTGGTCAGCATTTAAGAGGCAGAGTCAGATTTGAACTTTGATACCAGACCTATATATAAGATATCTTTATTTTAAAAAGTCACACGTTCACCATGTGGTCACTTTCTGGGTACCCCAGCTGTAGGGTGAGTAGCACATACTGGACTGTGAGGGTTGGTCTGTGGATACTTGAGTAGTTTTTTTGGTAAAAAGGAGGCAACTATTGCATCTCAGTCCCTTGGGGTCTGTTTTAAGAGGAAGATTCTTACAAGCTTTGACCTGAGAGGGTGCAGAATTCAAAACAATTTCCCCATAGAGCCCAGGCTGGCCTCAAAGTTACGTAGCTAAGGATGCTCTTGAACTCCTGATTCTCCCATCTGCACTTCCCAAGTGCTGGCGTGATGGGTGTGGGCACCAAGTTCATTTCATAGCCTCTTGAATAGCTTGGGGGAGCCTCCTTTGGGTCCCTCAAGTATAAAAGGACTGGGGGCTGGGCTCTCAGTCATGAGGTTCTAGTTGTTGGGATAGGATGCTCAGGATGTGATGGAACTTCTGTAGGCGGTCAGTTCTGGTGGCCTGGGCTCCCTTGCTCCCCCACAGTAGGCGGCGCAGGAAGTTGGTGGTCAGTGCCTCCCGTAGTTCTGGGTCCGGCCTGAATCCTGTGGGCAGTCAGGTGTGCTGGCTGTAGCTGTGGCTCAGGCCTCTCCCAGACCTGTCCTTTAATGCTAAGAACTTTGGCCCATAGGAGCTATGGGGGAGAGCCTGGGCAAGGTTAGCAGAGGAAGGGTACCCCTTGATTCCTACAGGAGAACAGGGCACAGGGGTGGCCAGTGTGGATGCACAGTGCAGGGGTCCCTGCCTTAGGGGCTATGCCTGGAGGTGGGATTGAAGGGCACGCCCACCCAGCTTGCTCCTTTAGAGGGTGGAAACATCTAAAATCTTAGAAATGACCCAGGGTAAGAGTCTTAGAAGTTGGGTTTGGCCCAGGAAGGAGACGGGGTTCTGACTAGGGAAGGAGTCATCTTGGAGCGGATCCCAGTGATCATCTGGGAGGGGGTCTTCCCAGGCCAGAGGTTGGAGTGAGGCACCATGGGTGTAGCTCCTCCGGCTTAGCGGTCCCTTTTATAGTGGGAAACAATACTTGGCGTTCATGACTGCAGTTTGCACCCCTTCTCCGGGGGTGAGGCGTCCCAGCTGGGTGAGACCGGGAAGCTTGGCCTAAGAGGCCTTCAAGAGGCTCTTATTCACCTTGCAGGCACTGGGCAGCTGCCCTGCGGAACAGGGGCGCATCCCGGGCCACCTGTCGGGCTCCAAGCAGGATGCGCAGTAGGCGGTCACAGGACTCGTCCAGTGCCCCAGAGGTTTCCTCACCCTCCAGCAGGCGCACTGCTGGTGCCACATGTGGCAGGGCAACCTCTCCTGGGTTGCAGGGTACTGTGGGAAGAGTAGGATTTGGGTTGGAGACAGGCATAGGACAGAGCCTTGGTGGAACAAGGGCGTGGTAAAAGACTTGCTGAGTGGGGGTGGGGGCTGAGAGGGGTGGGGTGAGGTCAGGGATAGGGGCAGGGCCTAGAGAAGGGGAACTGCTCAGGATTGAGGAAGGATTTCATTAAAGAAGGTGGGACCTAGGGATGGGGCCAATCATGAGGCCAGGAAGGAGTCTAGGACCTAGAGCAGGAGCGGGGAAGACTAATGGCTCTAGCAAATGGTAGGGGAGGAGTCTAGAGCAAGGAGGGCGGGAGGGGGAGCCTGGAGCTGGGAAGGAGGCTGGGGCAGAGGAGGAGCATATGGCAAAGGTGTTAGCACAGAGCAGGAAGCTTAAAAGGGGGAAGAAGAAAACTTAGGGCAGGGAGGGGAGCAAGGAACAGGGTAGGAGCCTGGGGTTGGGAAGAAAGCTGAGTAAGGTGACTGGGAAGGGAAAGCTAGGGTTAAGAAACAGCCCAAGGCAGGTAAGGCATAGTCAAGGCCTCTCACCTGTACCTTCATCCAGAGCCCGCATCAGAGGCTTTAGCTCCTGTTCAAAGACCACCGCAGCCTCTGTGTGGCTCCTTCGCAGATGACGCCAGGTGCTCTCTAATCTGGATACCTGGATACAGAGACAGGAATCCCATCTAACCCTCTTTTCCGTCACCTACACCCAGGCTTCCTCCCCATCTCTGTTCCCAACACACCTGGGGCATGAGCAGGGCGCCCATGACCCCAGCTAGTCCCAGCAGGTCCCCTGTCTCTCCTGGCCTCAGCACCAATGCCAACTCCACCAGGCCTTTCAGAGCAGATGCGCGCTCCTCCAGGGGCCCCGAACAACCCAGTACAGCCAGGGCCCCGGCCAGCGCCAGCGTCTCAATCCTATAGAGGTGGAATGCAAGGGTCTGGGGACAGCAGGAGACTTCGTGATGGGAGGGGGAGCAGGAAGTGGGTTGCTTAGCCACCTCCACCATGGAGGTAGGAAACTGGTTAGAGAGTTACCCTGCCCCCAACCTCACCTCTCCAGCACCTCCAACCTCAGGTGATGGCCATGAGGAAGTGTGAGTAGTTCCAGACCAGAGGGGACACCCATGGCAATCCGCTGACTCTTGGTCACTCCCAGGAGGCCTACAGCCTTGACAGGAGATCACAAAGTGAGGTGAAACAGGCAAGTGTGCTGGTGATCTATCTATACCACGGAGCTTGCCTTCTGCTCCTGTGGTGAAGCATGTCTTCCTAACTGAAACACTCCTGCCTGGAAGGAGCAGGCAGGCTTCTAGGAAGAGAAGGGAATTGACAAGACTAGGAAAGTTGAGGAAACTTGCAAGTCTCAGGCAATCTTTGAAGCTTACATGGTTCACAAAATTCATAAGCAGTAACAATTCCTAGAGCTGCCTGCAGGGGATGCTAGAGACAAGGCTTCGTGAGTAGATTCCCAAGCTGGCTTTGGGCTTTTTAAGTGATGCTGCTGCTGCCTTTGAGTCACCAATGCTCCTCCTGTGAGTAACCTCTCACCTGTACTCAGGGAAGCAACCCCACAAACTTTCCAGGTCACTAAGCTAGACTCAGTTGAAATCATTTCCTTCTTTTGCCTGCTGGTGCCTTATCTATGGTGAGCAGACATTTGTTCACAACTCCCCAGGAAAAGTGACAGATTGTTGTCTTGCTGATAGAGGATCCTACCAGATGACCCACCTGGCAATCCACCAACAGCAGGTGCAGAGCAGTGCTCCCAGGATGGTGTGCTACAAACAAGTTTCTAAGAGTGTGCAGAACTGCAGGGTCCAAAGGCCGATTATGGGGACCCAGCAGGCAGGAAGGGTGGCCAGAGGGACAAAATGAGACCTCAGCTTGTGGTCTTATGAAGCATCTGTCCCCCTCTTCTTCCTCTTCCTCCTTGGCTTCCCACCACCAGACATCTGGCTCTGGATAGCTTGGTCTGGGAGTCTTTCTCTGAGTGCTGGGCACTCGGGGGAGGAGTTCGCAGTATGTTGGGAAGTGTTCAGAGGCCAGGGAGGGTGACTGGAGTGGCTCGGAGGAGGCTTTTGCATGAAGCTGTCCATCAGAGGCTCTGAGACTGTCTGCCGTAGTTCCCAGATGAGGTAGGCCCTTCAGCAATGTGGGTTCACTGCTTGTCCGGTATAGGGCAGATTCAAAAGCAGGGGGTGCTTTGGAGACAAGGAGAGATATGGGTATGTACAGAGAAGATGGCTTGGCAGAGGGGGTGGAAATGAGACACAAGCAGCTGGCTCTCCTGCTTCGGCTACTGGTTCAGCCCAGTAACCGAGGATTCCTTCCCAGTGTCTGCAACCTCAAAGACAAACCTTCAACACTTTGGGAGTGTTCTGAATTCTAGATACTATTTTTTTTTTTTTAATTTGAAGGTGTATGTGTCCGTGTGTTTGTGGGTATGCACGCACATGCATAAGGATGTCAGGGGATAACGTTAGAGTTGCCCCTCAGGCACAGTTTGAGCAGGTTTCTGTCACTGTCACTTATTAGTGAGCCCCATCTGTCTCTAATAACAAAAATTGCACCACCAAGCTTGACTTTTTAAAATATGGGGCCTGAACTCAGGTTCTCATGCTTGCATGGCAAGCATTTTATCCACTGCACTATCTCCCCAGCCCCTCCCCACCTTTTTTTTTTGGGGGGGGGGAGAGAGAGAGAGAGAGAGAGGGTCTTAGTGGACAGTGTAGATTGCCTTGAATCAGAGAGCCTCATGGCTTTACCTCTCTGGTAGCTGGCCTGACAGGCCTGATGCACACACATATTTGAATACACACTTATGGCCCCGTGTCAGTATTGAGAGCCTCTCAACTGACCAGAGTACGAAACCAAGGTCCCAAGAGGTGGGTCCAGGGGACTGAGCTCACTTAAGGGAGAGTGGCAGAGCCAATCTCTGAGCCGCTGCCACTTTGGGGGCCCCTCACCTGGTCTGGTGTCATCTTCACCTCTTCCTGAATGGTCCAAATCTGTAGGCTGGCTGGAGCTCCACTTTCTAGGCCTAGACAAAAAAAGGTGCAAAAGGCTGTGGGAGCATCCTGAGACGTAAAAATGCTACCAACCAATATCATCGATCCGCCAGCCACATTGGTGATGGCATTTCTTAGTTCTTAATTATGAGACCTGCAGAGGTGGAGGCATGAGGATCAGTAGTTCATCCTCCACTACACAGTGAGTTTGAGCCCAGCCTGGGCTACATGAGACCCTGTCTGAAATAATAAGACAGAAGAATCCTCAATACTGAGTACCTGAAAGGCCTGCTTGCAGGCGGGCTGTCTGTGAGCACATCCTCACTGAGACCGTGCATCAGCGGCCTCTGACGACTCACAGGCTTGGAGACTACAGCTCCTGTGGCCTGGGACAGTGGGCGCCTGCGACTCATGTAACTGTGAACGAGGGCCGACATGCTGGTAAATCTCTCATCTTCGAGCTGAAAGAGAGCCCGTGGACGACCAGGCCTGGGACGCAGTGCTACTTGGAACACCTCAAAATGTAGAATCTTGCCTCGCCAACGGCAGGAGATTACAGGGTGGCCCTCACGGGACTCTGAAGCACGAACAAGGAAGTCACCATCTTGTAGTAGAAGGGCTTCAGCTTCCTGATGATGCAGAACAGGTGGCATGTGTCCAGACCCCTCCCCTCCCACCAGACAAGAACCACCCTGAATCAGGGGCTCCAGTCCCTCACTGAGGGATTCTCCTTGGGGGGTGAGGGGTCATGGCATGGTGAGGAGGACTTTACCCCTGATCCGTGCCTCCCAGCTCCCCACAGGAGATTCTAGCCAGA
The DNA here is from genome assembly GCF_011762505.2 of Arvicanthis niloticus. Classification (NCBI taxonomy): domain Eukaryota; kingdom Metazoa; phylum Chordata; class Mammalia; order Rodentia; family Muridae; genus Arvicanthis; species Arvicanthis niloticus. The sequence continues at coordinate 138,298,944 of NC_047660.1, forward strand.
AAAGGACTCCAGAATTACTGAGTTTTTAATTTAAAAAAAAAATTTTTTTTAGATAAACTCTATATAATCCAGAGTGGCCTTAAACTGTAGAGCCTCTTTACAGGTTTTTGTTGTTGTTGTTTTCATTTTGACAGGGTCTTACTACATAACCCTGGCTGATCTGGAACTCACTCTGTAGACCAGGCTGGCCTTTAACTCACAGAGATCTGCCCACCTCTGCCTTTTGAGTCCTGGGATTACAGAATGTACCATCACATCAAACTTGAGAGGAATTCTTTGATCTCCACTCTATAGATTTGAAACCTGAGTTTCAGAGAAGCCAAATTCATTGTCCATAGTCCCAAAGAATGTAAGTCTAGGATCTGGACCCAGAATGTCTGGCTCCTGGGCAATCATTAGCTCTCTGTCTGTCACAGTTTATTGTATTTAAGTGAGGTATGGGACCTTTACTCAGTCTCCTCAATGATATCCCAGGAAAGGGAGATTTTAGTTCAGAGACTGACAGCTCCTACTTATCAAACTTCAAGGGTGTCTCTGGTCTTCTAGCCCACCTATTTCCAACAGACCCTGGCTCCAAATTGCTCATCTAAGATGAAGGATTTCTCACATCAGAGTGTGAGAATCTTCTCACCAGCCTGCAGAGTTAATACCTGTCGAGACAGCTGACCATGGTACCAGGGCTGGTGGGAAAGATCATCTTTATCTTGTCGTGCCTGCATGGAGCTCTTGGTGGAGGGCATCAGGGCTGAGCTCTGAACATTCATTGTCTCAGTCTTTCACATCTGCAAAATGGGAGCAATGAGTCGGGCACATTGAGGGGCTGGGTCTTATCCTTTCACCATCACCTAACTTTTGAAAATGGCAGATTCATTCATTTATTTGCTCTAGTCTGTTTTAGTATTTATTTATTTATTTATTTATTTATTTATTTATTTATTTATTCGAGACAGGGTTTCTCTGTGTAGCCCTGGCTGTCCTGGAACTCACTCTGTAGACCAAGCTGTCCTCGAACTCAGAAATCCACCTGTCTCTGCCTCCCAAGTTCTGGGATTAAAGACCTGCGCCCCCACTGCCTGGCTTCTAGTCAGATTTAAATGTCAACTTTACATAGCAAAGAGGCACCTTGGAAGGAAGTCTCAGGTGAGGGCTTGACCTGATCAGATTTAGCTGTGGGCATGTCTGTGAGAGATGTCTTGACTGTTAATTGTGAAGAAGGACACAGACCCTCTGTGGCTAGCACTAGTCACTCCTTGGGAAGGTGGTCTTGGGCTGTATGAGAAAGCTAGCTAACTGGGATCTGTGTCTGAGCCAGCAAGCAGTGGTCCTTCAGTGGTACACTGTTGCCCAGAGGCTGCAAGAAGCCTTTTGCTTTTGGTCAATGGTTCATCCCAGTAACAAGGATGAAGCTAGAAGAAGCACACACTCAGCATACAGGGCAGTGGGCTTCATCATGGCATCTTCAATGTGCTTATAATATTCTGTTCATATTCACCCCATCACCCCTCTATTATTTAAAGATTTGTGTGTATGTGTGTGCATGTGTTTATGTATGTATGCACATGTGTTTATGTGTGTGTACTCCTATATGTATGTGCTCCTGTGTGTTTCTCCTATGTGTGCTCATGGGTGTGTGTGGGGGGGTGGGGTGGGTGGGTGTGTGTGCGCGTGCGCAGGTGTTTGCACCCTTATGTGCATGTTGAGGCCAGAGGTGGATTTTGGGTTTCTATTACTCTCTGCCTTATTCCTTGAGGCGGGTGTCCCTCAGTGACCCAGAAGATTGGCATTTTGGCTAGGCTGCTTGACCAGTGAGCTCTAGGAACCCACCTATCTCTGCCCGCCCAATGCTGGGTTTACTGGAATGTGTGGCCATGGCCAGCTTTTTACATGGGTGCTGGGGACATGTGTGCAAGCACTCTTTCCCACTGAATTACATCTCCAGCCCATTGCCACCCCTTCCTGTCTGCACTCTCCGCTGTGCTGGTTCTCCTCCACTTGTAAGTAGTTCACCTTTTAACTTCATATCATATATGTGCCTGTATGTTCATCTAAGTATTTGATCATATGTATTTTACATACAAGAGAAGAAACAGGGTATTTGTTTTTCTGGATCTAGCTTATTTTAATCAACACAACAAATCTCCAGTCCCATCAATTGTCCTGCAAATGACACACTTTGCTCTCTATAATTACACGATACTCATTATATATACACCAGATTTCCCTTTTATTCCTCTCCAGTTGTTTTTGGAGATAAAATTTCATGTAGCCCAGGCTGTCCTTAAACTCCTGCCTCCACTTCCCGCGTGCCGAGCCACGTGTCTTTTCTATTTATGTGTTGATAGACATCTAGAAGATTCTACACTGGCTGTTGTGAAGAGTTCACATAACATTACTGTTCAAATGATATGTTAGATGAGAATACACACACATACACACTGAATGCATGTGATAAATCAAACAAGCAATTTGCAGCCATCTTTGCATGCATGTATATATTATATATAATGTTCTTAAATATATATGTTTGAAACAGGGTCATACTGTGTAGCCCTTGCTGTCCTGGAACCAGCTATGTATTCCAGACTGGTCTGGAAATCACAGAGATCTATCTGCCTGCTTCTGCCTCCTGAGTGTTGTGATTAAAGGTGTATGCTTAGCTAATTTGTGTGTGTGTGTGTGTGTATTGCTGTGTTTGAACCTAGGGCCTCCTAGGTCCAGGCAAGTACACTGACACTGAGTTACCGCTCAGCCCTAAGTATTTCACACTGGCTATATTCACACTGGGGGATGAGCCAGATGAGATAATTTTGTATATAAATAAATATAATCCGGTTATTTATAAATAAATATATATTGCACAAAACAAAATTTTGTACCCTTGCCCTACTTTGCTTTTCTGTTGCTGTGAGAGGAGAGGATTTATTTGGGTTACACTTCCAGGTTGCACCCCATCCTTGACTCAGTCAGGACCCGAGGGGAGGCTGCAAAGAGGGCTTAGCAGTCAAGGGCGCAGACTATTTTTGCAGATGACCCAAGTCCAGATCCCAGCATCCACATTGCAACCCACAACAGCCTGTCACTTCAGCTCCAAGGGATTCCACAGCCTCTTCTGACATCTACATTCCCTGTCCTGACCCTATATGTGGTGTACGTTGGGTCAAACACATTTACACCCCACCCCCACCCCACACACACATGCAGAAAGACAGACAGACAGACAGACAGACAGACAGACAGACAGACACACACACACACACACACACTTATACATATACCAGAAACCAAGCAGGAACACTGATTTTTGAGTTGCTCACAGCTTCACCTGTGCAGAGACAGACTGCTGGCAACGGCTGACGTTCATGTACACACAGAGGAGAAACGAAGTACGTGTAGAAATACCACAGATATATACATAAAATCTGGCCGCTTAGCTTAGTTACCGTCATTTATGTGGGAACTGCTGCTTGTGACTATAAACTCAGTACTCTGAGGCTAAGATAGGAGCGTCTGTGAAACCGAAGCAGGAGCCACCATTGTTACATATTGTTATTAAGTCTCCATGCCTTCTCACAGCCAACAGAACACAAGTTTTGTTTATTGTTTTGAGGGTCTCATGTAGCCCAGGTTGGCTGGGAACTCACTATATAACCTGAGATGATTTTGAACTGCTGTCTCTGCCTCCCCAGTGCTGGGATGACAGGCAGGAACCCCCAGGCTGGCTTGGTGCAGAGCTGGTCAGGGAACCTGAGGCTTCAAGCATGCTAGGCTCTACTTCTGAACCACAGGCCCAGTCCTCCTGCCTCCCTCCTGCATTTGAAATTAAAACTTAAAGACTACAATTTTACATTTTGAGTTTCTCCATGTCTTTGAGAATTTTGTTAGTATATTATAGTTAGAATTTTAGGTCTTTAACGTTATTTCACAAGCTTCAGCCTGTGTCTCAAATATCTGTCAGAAAAGTTATATTGGGTGGGATGGCTGTGTGTGTGTGTGTGTGTGTGTGTGTGTGTGTGTGTGTCTGTCTGTCTGTCTGTCTGTCTACCTATCTCCAGACTCCACCTAGGAGTCTTGGAGTCTAGAAGTGACTCAGGCCTTTGGGAGAGGTGTGCAGCAGGATTCCTGCCTCCTGAGTCACTACTTCCTGGAAGGGGGTGGGGGGGTGGAGGGAAAGGCTACCTCAACAGAGACCTGCGCCCTGGGGGTGGGGTGGGTGGGGCAGGAGGAAGCTGCTTCAGGCTCTGAATACCTAAAGCCAGGTGTGCTCCAGAACATGCCCACTTCCTGTTTGTCACCAGGGTTTCCCCTCCCACCCCACCCCCCACACCCTCCTATGGTCCTGAACTTCACAACTCAAATAAATTTTTGTTTCTCCAGTAACCAACGGAGAAATGGGGGCGAGGCAGGAGCAAACTCTAGTTTGAGCTTGGGGAGCACAAAGAGAGCACAGGTTCGTCGCAGATCAATGAAGTCATCAGTCATTTTCTGGGTCTTTTGGGGGATAATTTATTTGGGAAGGGAAGGGTGGTGGGGCGGAGGAATCAGGGAAGAGGATAGGCAGACTTGACCGAGGTCTGTGGGTCTACAGTGTCTGTACAGCTGCATAAATTCAGGGGTGCAGTCTCCAGCAGACACCCCACAGATCCAGGTGGAATTGGGGGGTCTCACTTTTGACACTGAGCTGATACTGATGATTTAAGACCTACTGTGTACCAGCTTGTCCCTGGAGCCTCAGTTCCCTCAATCCCAGCTACAACCAACAGATAAATGAACGAGGCTAATTTCTAATGGTCCCTCCTGGTTTAAGTCATGAAACAGGAAGATTCGATAAGGAAGGCTAGAGGGCAGGCTTATTTTTTAATTTAAAATTTATTTAAACAAGCCACATTATTAAATTATATATAAATTAATTTAAAAATTAATTTAAACCGGGCAGTGGTGGCGCACGCCTTTAATCCCAGCACTTGGGAGGCAGAGGCAGGAGGATTTCTGAGTTCGAGGCCAGCCTGGTCTACAGAGTAAGTTCCAGGGCAGCCAGGGCTATACAGAGAAACCCTGTTTCGAAAAAACAAAAAACAAACAAAAAATTAATTTAAATGATAGACAGGGAGTGCCAAGGTTCGAGAATGGGGGTCAGAGGACAAATCTGTGGAGAAGGCTCTCTCCTCCCATCTTCACGTGCGTTTCAGGGACCGAACTCAGGCTAGCGAGCCAAGCGTCTTTATCAGCTGAACTAACTCACCAGCCCGGGGACAGGAGTTCTTCAAGTATGAAAGGAGGCGATAACTTGGGAGCTGCGTAGGTTTAGACTGAGGCAGCTCCGCGAAGTTTTGGGATGCCTGAGTGTTGTGGTGGGGGGGTACAGCGAGTGAAGAGTGAGGCGGCTAGACAGGCTGGTTTTGATCTTTTCATAGGACCAAGGAGACCAGAAAGGGAGATCACGCAGTAAGAGGCGCGCCCCGTTTTAGCCAGTGACCACAAGCGAGATTAGGAAGGGTTTTGGAGCCAGCCAGGGAGGGAGGGGCGGATCCGGATTTGTGATGGCGCACACGAAAGTGGAAGCCAAGAGTGTTTCCGCAGAGGGCAGGAAACACGCTGGAAGCTGCGGAAGGGCCACCTAAAACACACCCGGGTTCTCGGACACGCATGACTCGTGGCTACTCACTTGGAGAGTTATTCCGGCCCCGTAGCCTGTCTTGGGTGGATCCTCGGGTTCTCCCTAAGGGCTAATGGCTCCACCCTGACCAGTAGGGACCCCGGGATCTAACAATGACCACTCCCTCACTCACCTAGACGCGACTCTGGGGTTCCGACGGGACTCAACTTGGAAGATCAGTGGCTGAGACGCAAAATGTCCATACCCGGGCTAGCCCCAGCCTCGCCTGCCCTCACCTGGCTGGAACCCAGCCCCAGCACCTGATTCCGCCCCTACAAGCCCCGCCCCATCGAGGCCCTCTCCTTCAGGCCCCGCCTCCATAGGAACCTCTTAGGCGTTCACCCGGCCCCTTGGAACCTGTGTGCCTAGCCGTGCTCCCTATGAACGTGTGTGTGTGTGTGTGTGTGTGTGTGTGTGCGCGTGTGCGTGTGCGCGTGCGCGTGCGCGTGCGCGTGCGCGTGTGTGTTCCCATATGTATGTGTGCGCGCGCGTGTTTGTCTTGTTCTCTATAGATTCCTCTTCCTTGGCATCTCCAAGTGGCCCTTACTTACACTCCAGCTCTTTAGACAGGCACCCGGCCTCCTCACGGCCACGCCCTACCAGAACTATATACTAGTTTGGGAAACTAGAATGATTTTTACTCTTTCCTTCTTATTCCTCTTCTTTTTCTTCTCCCTTCTCCTAGCTATGTATCCGAGGATGACTTAGACTCCTGATCCTCCTGCCTCCACCTCCGAGTGCTGGGATGATAGGTGTGCCATATCTGGTTTATGTGGTGCCTGGAACTGACCTGAGAGAGCTCCCTGCCCACTGAGACCCAGCCTCAAGCTCTAGAATGACGTTTACCGCATGCCATGTCTCCCTGACCGAGTTGAGGTTGTCTCTCCAAATCCCCAAGGATCCAAGTCAGTTCAGGGCAGCCCTGGAGCTGTGGCGTTAAATCTGCAGCTTCCCTCTGTCCCCCCCACCCGCCATTGGAATTGAAAAACTTGTGTGAAAGGCGACAGCCTTTACCAAAGATGGGCTCGGGATGGATTTTGGGACCAGGATGAGGAAAGAGGGGATGGTTTCTCAGGTTGTGGGTGGGGTTCCATCCTGATGCCTGGAGAAGAGTCAGAGGAAGTTGAGGGTTGAGAATTTGCGCCAAGAGAAGCAATACTACATTTATTCAAAGATTCAAAGGCCACGTTTGAATAAAGCTCATTAGTAAGTCTTAGGCTGTGGCAGGGGTTCAGTGGGTAGAGCACTGGCCCAGTATGCAGGAATCGGGATTTCAACGTCAGCCTTAGATACATCGCGAAGTTCAAGATCGGTCTGGGCTCTACATGGGATTCCTTTTTATTATATTTTATTTATTCATCTTGTGTGTATGTGCTCACACACGCAGGCCAGAGAATAACGTTTGTGGGTATCAGCTCTCTGCTTTCACAATGTGAGCCCCAGGGATTGAACTGAGGTCATCGGGCTTGATAGTAAGCGCCTTTACCCTCCGAGCCATCTCACCAGCTCCTCTACATGATATTCTTAGTAAAGTATTCTATATCATAGCGGCAGCATTCATTGAACACCTACCGTAAACCAAGACAATTTGGCTTGCTTTCTCTGTCTCACCTGCTTAATTTTCACTTACATCCTCCTAGGAATGACGGATTCACCCCCGTTTTCTCAGTGGAGAGAAGAGGGGAGCTAAGCCATTGGTGCAAATGTACCTCAGCTTGGAAGTGGTGGGGATGGAATTCGAATCTAGAAACCTAGTTGGCGCTCTCCAGCTTGCATCGGGTTTTGTTTGTTTGTTTGTTTAATTGCCTGGCCTTTCCCTCTAATCTCCGACCCTAACTGCATGCAAAGAAAAGAAATTGTTACCCAGTTTACAGAAGAGGGAGAGAACGCGTAGGAAGTCACAGATACCAAAAATAGGGGATGGAAATTGTCCTCCCCTGTAAGGTTGCAAAAGGGAGGGTTTCCAGATTGTGCCCACCGCTACCATATCCTTAGTATGTAAATCAGACTCAGGCTGGTCCAGCGAAGCCGTCTAGCGCCGCCTACTGGCCGTAAAGATAAAAGGTGTAGTGCTAAGCGGCTTGGAACCTGCTGGGCTAAGTCAGGGAGAGGCTTCTTTGCCAAGGTAATTTTAGTTCCAGACAAGCTATGGTCAGGAAAGCAGCAAATATTTGTTAAACAAATTAATTAATAAATGACATGGAAAGACACTGGTGGCCTTGACTCGGAGGAGAACTCATGGCAGGGAAGGTGGGCTATAGTATGACAATGTCAGGCAATTTGTTGGGCACAGTCAGAGTTTGAAGAAGGAGAAAAATGGGGAAGGAGGGAGGAGGATTGTGGCTTAAAATTTAGGAAAACATAAGGAAAAAATGGCATTTGGAGGCTGGGGGAGATGGTTCCGTCAAATGCTTGCTACTCAAATGAGAGGACAAGAGTTCAAATCTCTAGGGCACAATTAAAGCAAGAGGAGGTAGTCTGTGCTCTTTATTCCCAGTGTTCCTAAGATGAGATGGGGGCAGAGACGATTCTGGAAGCTCAGAGAGCAGCTAGACAGGAGCTGTGGAAGAGAGGACCTACACTGAGGCTGTCCTGCGACCTCAACACACACACCACGGTTCTCTCTCTCTCTCTCTCTCTGTCTCTCTCTCTCTCACACACACACATGCGCGAACACATGGTATTCACTACACAAGTTTTAAAAAAAGGAAAACGGGTGGTGAGAGGGCTCTGTGGGCAGAGGTGATTGCTGCCAAGTTTGATGATTTGAGTTCAATCCTTGGGGCTTGCATGGTGGAAAGAGAACCTTTTCCCTCACGTTGACCTTTGACCTCCACACATGTACTGTGCCCCACATGTACCTTCACAATACACACATACAACACACTATCTATCTATCTACAAAGTGAGAAAAATAATTGTAATAAAAGCGGAAAAATGGCTTTTAAAGTAGAATATGTTTTCTAATGTTTATTATAGTTATATTTGTTGGCAATTTTCTACATGTTAACAATCTATCTTGGTCCTACCCACCCTCAACTCCCCTTCTGACTTCCCTCAAGCACTCTGAATGAGAGTGGACTCTCTTTACCTCATGCTCACTTACTTGCTCTTTTGTAACCCACTGTGTCCATTACCGCCGCCTGTGAGAATGTTGGCTCCTTCCTGGCTTGATCTTGGGCTGCCACCATAACTGCACTGAGTTCATGAGCACAGTGATCATGGCCTGTCCTGGAGACAGCGTTCACAGCCCCCACCCCCCTCTTACCTAATTTGTGTCCCTTCTCCCTTGAGCCTCGGGGTGGTGGTGGTATAGATGTCCCAACTATGGCTGAGCACCCACCAGTCAAAAAGCAACACGTAGGAAGTGAAGAGAGCATTAGCATCTTGTCAAGCAGTAGGCACAAGTGCACAGGCCCTGGGGCGGGATGAAGGTCAGTGTAGCTTGAGCACAGGGAGTGAAGGACAGAGAGAGGAGGCTGGCAGCGATTGGGGCAGGGTGAATAGGGCCTTGTAGGGGACAGGAAAAACTTGAGTTTTGACCCTGTGGAAGAAGGAAGGTCATAAGGGTTTTGGGTGGAGAAAGAATGGTTGAGACTTGACTCCGTGTTCAATGGTCCCCTTTGGCTGCTGCAGGGGCAACAGACTGTGAGAGGTCAGGGCCTTAGAAAGGGGACTAGGAGGAGGTAGGCGGTGACAGCGTGTGTGCCTATGACTGGATGAGGTAGTGGGACCTTAGTTCAGCAGGTTCCCGGGTCTGCTCAGTGTTGGTGAAGAAGGGCAAGGTCACACCAGTGAGTGGAAGGCGTGAGGGTGGAACTGCAGGTGCTCCCCTCCGCCCCACAGCTCCTCCCCACCCCCAGCCCGGGGCGACAGTTACAGTCACAGAAGAGGAAGTGGTGTTGTAGTTGTCCCCACTGGGGCAGGCAGCGGCGGCGGTGAAGGAACGAGGGTGCACGGGGCCTCCCCGAGGGGCCAAGTGAGAGGCAGGCAGCAACCATGGAGCTCTGGCGACAGTGCACTCACTGGCTGATCCAGTGTCGGGTGCTGCCTCCCAGCCACCGTGTGACTTGGGACGGGGCCCAGGTGTGTGAGCTGGCACAGGCACTGCGGGATGGTGTCCTCCTGTGTCAACTGCTTAACAACCTGCTTCCCCACGCCATCAATCTGCGGGAGGTTAATTTGCGGCCCCAGATGTCCCAGGTGAGTCGGCACAGCTGGATGGAGGAAGGTAGGCCTGGCTCTGGCTAAGGGGAGGTGCTGAGCCGAACAGAGCTCTGGGTGGGTTTGTACATTCTTGGTTGTCTTGCATCTGTCCTGGCAAATTTAGGGGGAAATCTCCTTAACTGCCGGCTGATTCTGTTGAGATCCATTTAAAGGGTTCTTAAGAGGTACTCGGTTGTCTTGTAGTTAGCCAAGAGGGTACATGAGGTTGGAGCACCACCAGATTCAAGCATTGAAGAGAGAGGCCTTCAGTTTCTCGCCCAGCAGTGGCTCCTCCTCTTCCGCCTCTTCTGCACCCCCTTCTTCCTCCTCACATCTTCCTTCTCCTCCATTTCCTGCCAGGGCTTTGTGCCGTGCGGCACGGTGCATTGGGGGCTGCAGTGTGAGACCCTGTGGCATTCTAACTCTATTCATTTCATGAAGGGTCCTAAGAAGGTCCTAGGAGTCCCTGAGCTCGGCATTTCTGCACTCTCCCCGATTCACTCGGGAGGCTTGGTCAGACTATGCCCCGGTGAGCTTAGGAAATGTATTCAAATCCTTATTTGAATGTGGCTGGGGTGGTGGTGAAAGGTGACTGGTAGCTTTGTACTCTCTTCTCTCCTTCCCCAGAGATGTTGGGTTTTGGGGGGGGGGGGGGGCTGATAGTCCTAGAAATGGAAGATATAGGTTCAAGTCAAAGGAATACATAGCCTTACCATGGGGTGTGAGAGACATGAGTTGTATCTAAGGGAACATGGCCTTGCCCTCAGGTCTGAAGGACACAGCCTTGGTGTAAAGGGGATCAGTCCTCTTGCCCTCAGTCTGTCAGTCCTGCACAGCCTGTTTTTCCAAGTCCCAGGAGGCTGTCCCTAGAAATGGTGGGCAATGGGGGTGGAGCCTGGTCTCTTCCCTCATCTGAGGGGTCCCATGAAGTTGAAGAAGGAAGTTACTTTAAGAGAATGGCCTGCTGAGATCTCTAGGAGATTTCTGGGGTTGCCAGTGAGTTAGCAGTCTCTGAAGCTTTTGTGAGTTCCCCTAAGGAGATAGAGAACCCAGCACCCACTGCCCCCCATGGACTGTCCCTCGGGCTGGGTACAGGTGAGCAGAGATTTGCCTACATTTGCTTGAACTCCAGTAGCTTTAAGGGCTTGAGGAAGTAGCCATGGGACTCTTGGGCCCCAGCTCTGGCCGGACTCAGGGTGCCTTATGATGTGGCAATCACAGCTGTTGGGAAAACGGTTAGAGTTAAGGATGAACCTCCACCCCCATATATCATAACTAAGACTGATTTTCGGAAGGGCAAGTGTACATGGTGTTGATCTCCAGCGGACCAGCTGTGTCCCAGCCACAGTCCTAGTGCGTACCAGGCAATGTTGAGAACTTGGGCTGGCCCCAAAAGAGGTTTTTTTTTGTTTGTTTTTTGTTGTTGTTGTTTTGTTTTTGTTTTTGTTTTTCGAGACAGGGTTTCTCTGTGTAGTCCTGGCTGTCCTGGAACTCACTCTGTAGACCAGGCTGGCCTCGAACTCAGAAATCCACCTGCCTCTGCCTCCCAAGTGCTGGGATTAAAGGCATGCACCACCACTGCCCGGCTCCCCAAAGAGCTCTTAAACTCAAGGAGACAGAATAAGATGCATCTCAGGTCCTTGTGCTCTAGGAATGCAAGAAGGACACTACTTGGGAGAATTAGGACTTACGTAACAGGGACCATTTCTCATTGTTCTGGCTCCTCCCTATGCCCAGTTGTGTGAAGCCTCAGGCTCGGCCAATGTTCACCCTAAGCTTCCCCATCTATCTTCTCTGTAGCTTCTGGCTTCTGGTCTTTCTACCTTCCTTGGAAATTCAGTTTCTGGTGGAGATGTGTGTGAGAACCAATAGGCTATGTATAATATGCCAGAGGAGGTACCCACGGAAATCTCCTCTGGGTCTTCTGGGCATTCGTTAGCAGAATTAAGCCAAGGACAGAGTGGCCCATGGGATATGGAAGGCAGAAAGAAAAAGGAAGGGAGCCACTGATTGGGAAACAATAGAGATAAAGTTGTAGAGGTTGGAGTGAGAAGACTAGTTCCTCCATTTCCTTATCTCTCTCCTTTGTCCAGAAAATAGTGAAGGAATAATCTATATATCACAAACCCATCCATCTACCCATCTATCTATCCACTTACCTACTTACCCACCCATCCATTCATCTCTCCACCCATCCACCCACCCATCCATCCATCAACCCATCTATCCACCCATCCATCCATCCACCCACCTACCCACCCACCCATCCATCAACCCATCTATCCACCCACCCACCCACTCACCCATCCACCCATCCACCCATCCATCCATCTATCTACCCACCCACCCACCCACCCATCCACCCCCCATTCATCCACCCATCCACCCATCTATCCATCCATCCATCCATCCATCCACCCACCCACTCATCCATCCATCCATCCGTCCATCCATCCATCCATCCCCCATCCATCCACCCACCCACTCATCCATCCATCCATCCGTCCATCCATCCATCCCCCATCCATCCACCCACCCACTCATCCATCCATCCATCCATCCATCCATCCATCCATCCATCTCCCATCCATCCACCCATCCATCCATCCATCCAGTCAGCCAGCTATCAGGTCCAAAAGAAACTTGGGACAAATGGCTAACTGTAGTGCCTATTAGCATACCAAAGCACATGCTGGTGTTCAGATTTACTCAGTCCCTGAGGCTAGTCTGAGTTCTTCTCACCCCACTCCTTTCCCTAAATGTCACCAGCTTGTGGGTTTGCCTTCCCAAGTTTCTTCTTCCTGCCATTTTGACCATGTGCCCTCTGCACTCTTGGTGCCATCTCATGGCCCTCTCTCCTCTCTTGCTCTCCCCCCTCCCACTGTGGCCTGGTCCATTCTGCTGCTCATGCTTAGTCTACTACTTTCTCTCTATGCTCTGTACTCTCAGTTTGGCTGTATTCTTCCTCATATCTACAATAAAACCTCCCCATCAACCATATCTCAGAATGGTCTTGTACTTACTTTATACATCTGGTGCTGAAAATCTCACTCTATGCCCTCCATTCATCAATCCACCCACCTAACCATTTATACATCTACCTATTTTTTCCACCCACCTATTCACCAGCTAGACTTAAGGATGAGCTTTCACCCCTGTGTGTCATAGCCAAGGCTGACCTATCTATCCATCCACCATCCATCCATCTACCCATCTACCCACCCATCAAACAGCGACTATTTAGGGCAAGCCCTGCTCTTGTTGCTGGGGACTATGGGAGTGTGACACAGATGCTCATATCTTATCACACTATATTCTAAAGAAGGGAAATGTACCAACAGGAAAATAATGACAGGCATACATTTTTAGGAGGTGGCTCATACTTTGAAGAAAGCTATGCTTGGAAAGGGTGCTTGGCATTTTTGAGTAAGGAGTCTAGGAAACCTCACTAGACTAGAGCAGAAACCTGGGGTTGGTGAAGGGTGAGCCTTGTGGATGTGTGGGTAGTGACCTGTGTGTGTGTGTGTGTGTGTGTGTGTGTGTGTGTGTGCTGCCTGTGCAAAGGTCCTGAGGTAAGTAGCAGCAGGTAGGTATTCATGTGCTCAGGGCAGTGGCTTTCTAGCTGGTTGCACTGGTGTTGGAGATCTGAGTAGAGCATATTCGGACTGGCCAGTGCCCATGAGGTCTAAGACCCACAGAAAGGCTGATAGTTAGAAACAGAGGCTTCAGATATCACAAATGTGTGCTTCCTGCCTCTGTGCAACTGTGCAGTCCTCCATGTGGAACTTTTAGGCTCAGGGTCTGAGGAGAAAGAAATGAGTTTTTGGAAAGGCCCGTCAGGATGCGAGGCTCATTGTACTCCAGGAGAAGCAGGAATTGTCAAATAACGCATTGACAAGCTTCCAGCCCTAGAAAACCATGCAGGTGGGTATGAGGGTTTGTACCTGTTGTTGTGGGTATAGCCCTTGGTTGGCATGTCTGAACTGAAAGTAGAAGCTAACATAGTGATTGGCTTGGGTTTAGTGACTTGGATAATAGCATTTGTTGTGCAACCATGAGGACCTGCACACACATTAAAAAGCCAGGTATGGCTGTGAGCCCCTCCCTGCAAATCCAGTGCTGTGTGTGGGCTTGCTGGCTGCCAGCCTAGCTCCAGGTTGAGACCTTGTCTCAACCAGGCAGAGACTGATAGAGCAGGACACGTGATGTTCCTCTGCATGCACACGCACAGCTGCACACAAGCACGCACAATTGAGACAGCAGTGTGGAAGCACAGGTACACAGCACCATATGGACAGAACGCAGTGCTATCCCCAGGGTGTCTTTCAGAGAACAAATACAACAGGACCTTTTGCATAGCCAGGTGTCTGGTTAAATGATCCACTTGTGTGACTGAAATAGAAAGACGCATGGAAATGAAACTTCCAACGCTGTCCCTTAGCTCTGGTCTCTCCCTGAGAGATACTCTCCTTTTGAATTTTTTCTGTCATTTATTGAGTCTCCCTGAGTGTGTTCATGCAAACAGCAACTAGGAATTCAGGCAGTCATGGGCAGGAGAGTGACCCCAGAACAGCCAAGCCAGAAGGTCTGCACCCCTCAGAGCTGATGGCTTTGGTATGGCTGTGCAGATGTACCTCTTTCCTTTCCACACTGTGTACTGTAGCACCTCACCAGACTCTGAGGCCATATGCAGTCAGGACAGAGTTGTGCACAGTGGCTTAGAGAGAATGGCTGGATGCTCAGGTCAGGGTCTGATGACCCCTCTGACCATCCGCCTATGAGGGAATACTAACGGTCTACAGGCCCAGCTGCAATGATCTTTTGTAAGAAGCAGAGCTGAGCTCATGAAGATGGTGGCAGTTTGGTTCAGGTGACGGTCCTGTACAGCAGTTTACTTCCCAAGCGCTGGGATGGCATATGTGGACCACCCGGAGTACATGTTGCTAGGGATGGATGCACACATCCAGGGCCTGTGTATGCTAGGTGAGTGCTCTACCCACTAAGGCCCAGAAGCAGCATGTAGTTTTACCCCAGGTACAGGTGAGTGTGAGGGACGCACACTGCTCCTCTGAGGGGGATTTTGGCAGTGCCTGGGCTCATTGCTATCTCCAGGAAGCCTGGGAAGCTGTTGCTATCCACAGTGTGTGAGCCAAGGATGCTGGTGAATATCCCACAGTGAATAGGATCTCATCTCCAAGATTTCAATTTAGGCTCAATGGAAGGAGATTTGAGGCCCCAAGTTTAGTGGGCTGGTACGCTCTGAGTTCCAATTCCAGCTTCAGGATCTTGGGGAAGTGTCTTAGTTACTTTTCTATTACTGTGATAAAACATTATAGCCAAGGAAACTTATAGAAGAGTTCATTTGATTTATGAATGGAAAGCGATAAGAGTCCATCACCATCAACGTGAGAGTCCTGTGGCAGGAAGATCTGGGAGCTCCCATCTTGAACAGCAGGCAGGGAGCAGAGAGAGCAAACTCTAGCATTGTGAGCCGCCTCCAGTGACATACTTTCTCTAACGGGGCCACATCTCCTAAACCTTTCCAAACGATGCCATCGGTTGACCACATGTTCTAAAGCCAGAGATGATGGGAGTCATTTTTCAAATGGTCACAGGGAGGAAGGTTTGTTTAGGCTCAAAGTTCCAGGCTACAGTCTATCATGGTGGGGAAGGTCTGGTGGAAAGACTGAGGCAGCTAGCCACAGATTACAACACTGTCAGGGAGCAGAGAGATAGACACTGGTGTTGGGCCCACTCTCTACTCTTCTCTCAGTCCAGGATCCCAGCCCATGGGATGGGGGTCCTACAGTTACAGTGTGTCTTTTCACCTCAATTAACCGACAATCCCTCCCAGGCAGGTACAGAGCTTAAATAATCTCTCACAGGTGTGACTGGAGGATTGGCTCCTACCTAACCCCATATCCAGTCAAGTTGATGACACTAAACATTACAGGAAGTTACTGAAAATCTCCATGACTCAGTTCCCTATTTATATCTCTCTTTGTCTCAGCTGCAGTGGAACTTAGGACTTCCTAAGCTACACCAGTGTTCTACCTCTGAGAAATTCCCCCAGGCCCCTCGTTGGGGGATTCTAGGCATGGTTCCACCAATGACCATGCCCCCAACTTCTTACTGGGGGATTCTGGGTGGGTTTCCATTACTGACCCTGACACTCACTGGGGTTTTTAGGCAGGGCTCTGATGGTGGCCTCAGTCCCTCGCTGGAAATCGAATCATTCAGTCCTTATTGCTTTCCTCTCAAGGACAAATCCCAAGGTTGGGTCTTGTGTTGACAACCACAAACGTTGTGTTTGTTTCACAGGCCCTAGTTTTGGTTCCTCAGACACCTGGTTCAGTCCCCACCCCTCCATCGTCCTCTGGAGGTCTGTTCCAGCCACAGGCCTCTGAGCCTTTCCTCCAATGCATCTATCACAATCCTGCCTCAGGTGTTTTGTGCTGGCTGTTTCCTGTCTAGAACCTGGCTGCCCTCTCACCTCTTCCAAGCCTTTGCTTAAACATCAGTCTCTCAACACCTCATTGAAATCCCACCTTTCATGCACTGTTCAATCCACTTTTTCCTTGTGTGTCTGTGTGCTTGTGTGTGCTACCATATGTGTGCATGCTTGTACACAAGCCTGTGGAGGCCAGAGGTCAATGATGTGTGTCTTCCTCAAGTGCTATTCTTCTGCATTATATATATATGTATATATATATATATATATATATATATATATATATACACACATATGTATGTGTATATATATGTATGTGTATATATGTATGTGTATATATGTATGTGTATATATACATATATACATATATATATATTAAAGGTTTCCAATTGTGAGTACATGTCTGTGAGAATACTGAGCTTGTGTGCAGAAGCCAGGCAAAGCCTGAGGCCCTGCACCCCCTGGAGCTGGAGTTACCAGTGGCTGTGGCTGCTGGGAACTGAACTTGGGTCCTTTAAAGAAATACTGCATGCTCTTAATCATTATGCCAAGTCTCTAGCCCTACCATCTTTTTAAAGACTGGCCTGTGATCCCCAGGGATCCTCCTGTCTGCAACCTGCCCTCACCCCGGGGCTGGGATTACAAGTGTCACCACTGTGCCCCACTCTTTATGTTGGATTTGAACTCATGTCCTCATGCTTGCCCAGCAAGTGTTTTACCCACCGAGTCACCCTAGCCACACCTAATTTTATGTCTTTTCTCCTATGGTGCCCGCAGTCTTCTGACAAGCCATATGTGGTCCCTTGGTACATGAGAGGCCAGTTTCATGGATTTCAATATCAGCCTGTTATTTGATCTCTTGTAGAAAATGGTGTGGTATTTTCATAGATCCTACTTGGACCCTCCCTTGGCTTTTAAGTCATCTGTAGGTGAGTCTCCACAGCTGGTAGAACGCATCTGCTATGGAAGGAACCACACACTCTATTGTTTAGAGAGTAATGATAGCAGCAACCGTTCTGTAAGCTGAGTACACCATAATTTATTTTAAAAAAATTCCTGAGACAGAATCTCATGTAGCCCAGGTTGTCCTTGAATTTGCTATGTAGCCAAGGATGTTTTTTAAAATAAAAATAAGATGGAGCTCTATCAAGGAAGGAAGATACCCGATGCTGACTTCTTTGGCACAATACATGAGTGCACACACACTTATATGTGCATATGCACAGTCATACAGCACACTCACATGCACACACACACACACACACACTCACACACACACGACTAAATTTAATTTAAAAAGAAGGCAGAAGAACGGAAGAAGGCAGGAAGTAGCTACAGCCCACTCTGTTCTGTCTCCTAAAAGCAGCAGTCTATAAAAGACCAAAGGCTTCAGAGGGACAAGGGGTGGATATGTGGTAATGAGAGGGAACGAAGCCACCATTGATAAGTAATGCAAAACACTTTGTTCATATTCCTGTTCTTCTGATAATAAATGCCCCAAAGCAGACGGAAATATATATGGCTCCCAGGCAAATCAATCTTTCTTAGAGCCATAGGGGATTCAAAACTGCTCCTGGCAGGGAACAGATAGTAGGCTACATTCAGCCAGTCATCTCTTCGCTGATTCAGCAATTGTTATTCAGTGCTACCAGGTCTGGGTGTGGGATACACAGCTAGAAAAAAAAAGATGCATGCATTGGTGCCTTCAAGAGGGTGATTGTGTGTGTGTGTGTGTGTGTGTGTGTGTGAAAGAGACAGACAGAGAGAAACATAGATGAGAGTCAGTGAGATGGCTCAGTGGGTAAAATCACTTAGCGCGCACACACACACACACACACACACACACACAGAGTAAAATGAATGAATGAATTGAAAAGATGTGTATGTCTGAGTTTAACCAATTAGTAGAGAGCTTGCCTTGCAAGCAGTAGGATCTGAACTCAAATCCTCAGCACTCAGGTAAAGCACTCAGATGTGGTCCACCCATCACAGCACATGGGAGATGGAGACAGGGATTCTGGGGTTCAAAGCTCAGAAAATCCATGAGCTCCAGGCCAGTGAGAGACCCTATCTCCAATCACCAGGTGAATGGCTCCTGAGGAAGAGCCTTTAAGCTTGTCCTCTGGCTTCTGCATGCACAGCAAATTGAATGGAAACCCTGGGGAGAGGACTCCTGTCTGTGTTGGGCTGGTTCGCAGCCATCAATCCTCAGCCATTTCCGCAGCATTTTCATTCTGTCAGCTGAGATAAGTCACCACAGGTGACTTCAAGTCTCTGGGAGAATGTGTAGGTTCGTTACTGACTGCCCCTGTTTATTGTCTTACCTGGGGTCCAGACAGGGTCCTGAAAACAGTCCACTTGCAGATACAGAGGATCAGGAGTAGCTGTTCTTTTTTAAAACAAGGGTGTGGGGAGCCAGGAGGTGGCTCAGGGGATAAAGTACTTGCTGTGCAACCGTGAGGACCTGAGTTGAGCAGACATGATGGTGTTTGTCTGGAATCCTCATCTTGGGAATGCTGAGATAAAGAATCTCTGGGGACCTCTGACCACCCAGCCTACCCCAATGGGCCAACTCCAGGTTGAGATAGTGACTTTGTCTCCAAAAAATTAGGTAGGGATCAAGAGATGGCTCAGGGGTTAAGAGCATTAGCTGCTCTTGCAGAGGACCCAAGTTCAGTTCCCAGACAGACATCAGACAGCTCACAACCGTCTGTAACTCCAGCTTCAGGGGCTACAATGCACATTCTGGCCTCCTCTGGTACCTGCAGTCCTGTATCCACACAGCCCTTCACTGGGAGATTCTAGGCAGGGCTCCGCCCTCAGTCACATCCCAATCCATAGGTATTTTTACTTTTTGAGTAGAGCTGCTTGTCAGGAGTCTCGGTTGCACTGTGTGTCACTGTAGATGTTGGCAGACTCTTTGTAAAGTGGATGCACCTGTACCTTTGAAGGTCACCGAGTCCAGCATTCTGCCCTACACTGCCCATCCCCTCTCTGCCTTGCTGTGACTGCCAGCTGAGCCCTGCTTTCCCTTCCACTACCCCACGGCTGTGCAGTTGTCTGTCCTTGTTACTGTCTACCTCAGCTGTCTGTACCTCCTACCACATACTCAGCAGCGCTGGTACTGATCCATATCCAGATTACTTTGTGCTTCAAGCCCCTCTGGTTTATCTCCCCCATCTTTCCAGGGTACAAGCACTGTGGCATCAGGGCCCTGTTTCCCTCATCCACAACTGGGTCTCGGTGCCGGGTAAACAGTAAATGCTGAGTCAATTAATGACTGGGGTTTTTGGGTCAGGCTTTGTGTTAGTGCTCAGTTCTAAATCAGAGAGGTGGATTATCCTCTCTGTCTCTCTGTCTTTCTCCTTCTCTCCCTCTCTCCCTCTTTCCTTTTCTCTTCTTTCTCCATTCTTCTTTCAGCCCCTCCATATTTGTTCCTCTCCTTCCCTTCCTATTCCCTCATCTTTATTGGATGAATATTTTGTCTTCAGGGGGGGATGTAAACTACTCACTACTGCCAGACAGGGCAGACAGCCAGGACAAGCAAGGATACCACCAAAGTCAAACTTGGTGAAGCACTGAGTGTCACTGGGTTACATATAGGAATGTGGGTCAGGGGTCACTTAAGAGGAGCAGAAATGGTTCAAATACAGCGTTATCACCAAAGCCTGGCATGGTTGGTGACTCATGAAAGCTGCCTGCCGGCAGCTCTGCAGGGTGGATAGTTGTCTCCTCCAGGTGCCTTGTCCTGTCTGAATCTCTTCTGGGCAGTTCAGCTTGTCTGAGAGTGGTCACCAGTAGTCCTTACAGCTTGTGCTTCGAGAGGGCAGAGTCTAGAGAATTTGTTCTGTTTCAGGGACTTCCTACTTATTTCCCGTTGTTTATTTCCTGAGCTTAACAGGCGTTTCTGTGGGATAGAATGTTTCACCTCCCCTTAGCACATCCTGTTCTTAATGGGCTTCCTTCCAAGGTGGAAGATTTCATCTTAGGGGAAATTGCTACACAACACCCTCTTCTCCCTTCCCTTTGCCTTCCCTCACTTCCACTATCTTCTCCCTCACTCCTTGTTTCCCATCCCTGTTTTTGACACAGGGTCTCATTGTGGTACCCTGGCCAACATGGAACTCACTCTGTAGTCCATACTTACCTCAGATTTCAGCCATCCTTTGCCTCATATTCCTGAGCTCTGAGATTACAGGTATGTCTACCACGCTGGGATTTCATGTCTGATTTTTGGTTAGAGAACCCAAGGCATGATGACCTGTCCAAGATCTTGCTTACCAACTTAAGCTGGGAGCCACCAGACATCTAGTTGTTGAGGACTTGCTGGGGTGTGAGGTAACAGGGAGAGAAGAGGCAGCCTGCCTCTCAGAATGCTTTAGACTCATACCGAAGAAGGGGTCATCATCAGCTCCTCAATTCAAAGCTCTGGACAGGATGAACACCATGATCACTCTCTCTGGGAAGCCTCAGTGAGCTAGCTGAAGCCTGACAGATTACAGGGCTGACGGAGGGCAGAGAGCCATCTCTCTGCCCCTTTTCTATCTTCCCCAGCCAGGCCTGGTAACAGACATTTCCTGTTTCCGGCAGTCTCCTGGGTTTGGGTTATGGGTGTGAAAAGCACAGAAGGCAGAATTTGTGTTGAGTCTGGGCGGCTTTCTCTCAGCCCCCAACAGAGGCCTCTGGCCTGACCGCTACTTCCTTGAGCAGAATTCTCTATTTTGGGCAAAGGCACCGAAAGCCAACTTCCAGCTTGACCACAGTGCTTGGCTCCTGATTTGCCTAAGGCCTTGTTGCTCATCTAGTGCCATGGTCTTATTTTGTCCTGGAGAATAAGGGAAGCAGAGGGGCTGTCCCCACAAAATAAGGAAGAGTTCTACTTCCACGTACCTCCTACAGTGAGTGGCTTCCTGTCCTTCATCATCTTTTCACATGCCTCATGATACCGGGAAGTTCTTCTGGTGGTCTAACCGCAGTCACTGCACTTTCTGAAGGAGCTCAGCTCTCTAACTAGCTATTCTGAGGTCGTGGAAGGAGTTATGAATCATACTCCTTTTGGAAGGGTCATGTGACTTGAGGGAAGGCAGTCTCAAAGCTCAGCTGATCCTCTGAGGTTAGGAGGGGATTTCCTTTCTTAGGCCAGACAGACCTAAGGCCAGACATCACCTCTGGTGTTGGCCTGCCAGCTCTATCTGCCTGCCTAGGTTTAGTCCAGCGCCCACAGGACTTCTGAGTTGGTATATTTAAATCCTGTGATGTTTTGGTCCTTACTATGTCCCTGTGAGGCCTTGGGGAAGGGGCTGTGATGGTTCAGTGTGATTCATGGAGCCAGGGTAGAGCAGGGGTGGAGCTTGGTTCTGTGCTTTTCTCCACACTCCTGCTTTTACATGCGTGACTCTGGCAGGTGATAACCCTTTGACAAACCTCAGTTTTCCCACCTGTCAGATGGAAGTCATTTGTTCAGCCGTTTCATCTTTCACCTGTGCATGTGTGTGTTTGTACATGTGTTTATTGTTACTATTATAGTGTGTGTGTGTGTGTACTTGGGTGCAAATGCCTCAGGAGGCCAGAAGAGGGCATTGGATTTCCCCCACTCCAAGTAGGAGTCACAAGTATTTGTGATATGGGCTGGGAACCAAACTTGGGTCCTCTGTAAGATGGATTGCTAGACAGTGTCAGCACTCCTGGACATTCTTTTTTTTTTTTTTTTTTTTTTTTTTTTTTTTTTTTTTTTTTTGGTTTTTCGAGACAGGGTTCTGGCTGTCCCAGAACTCACTCTGTAGACCAGGCTGGCCTCCAACTCAGAAATCTTCCTGCCTCTGTCTCCCAAGTGCTGGGATTAAAGGCGTGCACCACCACCGCCCGGCACTCCTGGACATTCTTATAAGTTTTAGGCATTTAAACCCAGGCAACTGAGTCGCCTCCTTCGATAACTTAAAAATTAGAGCATATTCTTTGGCAGTTTGGTTTGTGCACATATGTATTTTGATCATGGCTGCTTTACTAACTTCTACTTTGGAGTCTTTTCTTTTTTTTTCTTTTTCCTTCCTTCCTTCCTTCCTTCCTTCCTTCCTTCCTTCCTTCCTTCCCTCCCTCCCTCCCTCCCTCCCCTTTCTTTCTTTCTTTCTTTCTTTCTTTCTTTCTTTCTTTCTTTCTTTCTTTCTTTCTTTTTTTCTTTCTTTCTCTTTTATGACCCAGTGAGTTGAATTAGTGTTTCTGACGGGAGTTGAGGTGAAGGGTCATGTACCAGTGGCTGCAAAACTGAAGAAAATGCCTCTTCCTTCCCCGGAAATCATTAGCTGCCTACAACTCCCCAGGGAGGAGTGGGTCCTCGTGCGACTCCCCCTCCTTCAACACAAAACTTCTCTTGAGCTCCACCCCTAGTGGCAGGTCTTTAAACACTTGTCCAAATCAAAGAGCGAGCCCTTGAGTGGTCTGTGGACCTTAGGTAATGGGGAAGAGTCATGTAGGGTTGATGTAGGTAGTTACAAGTAGACCAGTTGTCTGTGGGGTGTTGATGGTGTTGAGGCTGCATACATGATGACAGAGCTTCATTGGGCTGACAATCCAAGATAGCTCAAAAAAAATAGTCTAAAGCTGGGGCTGTGCCTCAATGGGTAGAACATTTGTCCAGCATGCACAGAGTCCTGGGTACCAGTCACAGCACCCACCCAACCTGAGGTTGGACTCCTCTCACCCTCAGCAAACCAAGAAGGCAGTATGGGAATCTGCCTCACAAACAGAAAGAAGGACTGTAGAGAGATGGTTTGAAGAAGAAAGTGTACAGGTCAGTGTGCAGACTGGAGCTTTGTTTCCTAGAATCCAGTGGAAAGCCAGGAGGGGAAATGAGGCAGTCCTGTGATAAGATGGGACTTGGAGACAGGGGAGTACTTAGAGGCTCCCAGGCATGAGGCAACAGAGAAACCCTGTGTCCAGCAGGGTGTAAATTGAGTGCCAGCACCTGAGAGAGGTTGTCCTCTGATTTCCTCACATGCTTGCACATACATACTAATACTTACACATAACACACATACACACACACACACACACACACACACACACACACACACAGAGTCTTAGACAAAGGACAGTTACAACCCCTCAAGGCAAAGAAGGATGTTAGCTTTAGTAGTTATTCAATAGGTTAGTAATGAGCTCATGGCCACACCCTTTCTGCTACCATTTTACACTGATGCCACTGGGTCTAGGAGCTGGGTAGTGATGGTTTCTGAGAACTGATCTCTACCCTCATGTGACTGGTGAGTTACCTGGGACTCCGTCATCAGTTCAGACAGTTAAGACATGGTGTGATCAGTACCATGCACTCATTAGTAGAGGCTTAGACACTGGAACATGTAGGGTGATGGAGAACTGTGCACATCATGGTGATGAGTGTGATGATGGTAATGGAGAAGGTGATGATGATGGTATAGATGGTGACAGTGGTGATGGCTGTGATTATAGTGTTGTTTTTGATGGTGGTGATGGTGGTAATGGTAGATGATATGATAACGGTCATACTGATGATGATGATCATGACTGTGATGACAATAATTTCCAGATACTGAGGGCTCATACCAGGTTCAGCTCTCTGAGTGGCTCTATCACTGCATTACAAGATGCCATAGAGAAGTTCTCCCTGTATATGTATTATCCCCACTCACCTGCTTATCAGTGTGTAACAGATTATTCTGTAGCTTGATACAGAATGTAGCTTATGATTCTCATAAGGCTCTTTGGGTCAAGAGTTTTGAAGTGGCTTAGCAGGGCAGTTCACCCTTGAGGTTTCTCTTGAGGTCGTAACCAAATGTTGGATGAGGCACTTGATGGTCATTGGATGAGTCATTTGATGAGCCACTTCTCAGGTGGTTCAGCCATGCAGAACCTCAGATCTCCTCCACAGCACTGATTGGGCAGTCTTACCACACGGCTGTGGTTAAGTGATGCAAGAAGTCAAAGAGAACCTGCAGGGCACAGCGCCTAGTTTTGAACAGTCCCGTATAATTACTTTCACCAAGACTCAGTCATGTACAGCAAGCTGCTTCAGCATGGGAGGGTTACAGAGAGATTACTGCATTGCCTTCATGGACCCTAGGGGCTGGGCATTGTGATGGCCGTCTTAGAGGCTGGCAGCCATTATCTGTTGGAATAGCTGTAGATTTATGATGATAATTCTTGAGGACTAGAGAGATATCTCAGTTGGTAAAATGCTTGCTATATAAGCATAAGGACCTAAGTTTGGATCCCCCATACCCACATAAAAAGCTGGAAATATACCGGTAATTCCCAGCACTGGGCGGTGGGGGAGCGGGGGTGGGGTGGGGAGCCAGTCAGTCTAGGCTAGTTAGGGAGCTGTGGCTTACTGAGAGACTCTGCTTCAGTAAATTAACAGGAGAGTGATTGGGGAAGACAGTGAATGTTAAATTGGTCTCAGTGTGTACACACACATAAACACAAGATTTCTGATAAATTTCAATATCTTGCAAGGCCAGCAGCTCCACATGATTGTTTTTATTGTCAGAAGATCTTGCCTAATATTTATATTTCTATGACTTGCTATACAATCTTAATGAGTTGAGTGCCAAGCCCAGTAATTAAAAAAAAAGATTTTAGCATAAATTGCATTGAATCTATAACTCAATCTTGGAATGATTGAAATACATTTTCCCCAACTACAAGGCTCAGAAAATGTCTCAGAAGAGGAGGCAGAAAGAATGCCAGAAGGGATGCTGTGAGTGGCTTGTCTTCTGGACATGACATAACCGTAACTCTCATGAACTGACCACAGCTGTGGGTCAAGGCAGCACATCACCAGCATGGACTGGTGGGTAGACGGTACTAGGCTCCACCCTCTCTGAGGAGCTATTGACAGCACACAGTTTGTAAGGGTTCAAATCATTCTTTTCAGAGGGTGTGGCTACTGGTGGGATTCCCACACTCCAGTGAATGCCCCACACCCGTGTGTACATGGGCAGCACAAACTAGACTGTGTGGGCTGTAAAAACCAAGAAGGCCATGGAATTGTGAGGGGACTTGAGAGAGGAGACAGCATGGACACCAATATATTTTCATTGTATACATGAATGAAATCTCAAGAATAAAGAAAAATTAATATTAAGAAGAAAAAGAAGTATGGAAAAATTAAGAAGAAAACACATCCCAGTTTTCTTTTTAGAAAGATTTACTTTATTCTTGATATTAATAATAAATGTTAGCCAAAATGGTGGTGTATGCTTTTAATCCTAGTACTTGGGAGGCAGAGGCACGTGGGTTTCTGTGAGTTCAAGGCCAGCCTTGTCTACAAAGTGAGTTCTAATATAGTCAGGGCTGTTACACAGAGAAACCATGTCTCAGAAAAACAGAAGCAAAAAAAAATTGTTTGGTTTTATGTGATTGAGTGTCTTATGTGTTTGTCTGTCTGTGTATCATGAACATGCCTGATGTCGATGGAGGATATCGGGTCCCCTGTAACTGGGCTATAGATGGTTATAGGCACCCTGTGGGTGCTAGGAACCAAACTTGGCTGCTCTACAAAGGCAACAAGTGCTCTTAACCACTGAGCCATCTCTCTAGCCTTGATTCTTGTGGCTTTTATATACAGATATGATGACATATGATCACACCTCCATCCACCCCTCCCACTTCTCCTAAGTCCCATCCAATACACTTTCCCCCAAGTTTGTGTCCTTTTTTAATAATTCATCATACCCTGTTAGTGCTGCTCATGTGTGGGGCATCCACTAGAGCTCCAGAACCCCACTGATGACCATATCCTCAGCAAAGCATGATTCTCCTGCCCCAAAAGCTATGTGCTGCCAAGAGCTCCTTAGCGAGGGTGGGGCCTGGGTCATCTACCAGTCTATGCCAAGGTCAGCCAGCTTGATCCTGTGTAGGCACCCTCAGCTGCTGTCAGGTCTGGAGAGCAAGGCTGTGTCGTATCCCACAGACAGCATCTCACAGCAATTCACCCCATCCTCTGGCACGGCATTCCCTGAGCCGCAGCTGGGGCAGGGTAATGTAGACAGCTCATTAGGCCTGAGCACTTGGCCTCTTCTTTTCAGCAGAGTCCGATGTTCCTACAAGATGCTCAATTGTTTGGGTTTTAACTAATCACTTCTAGTTACCATGATCCCTCATGCAGCCCAGATCCTTCCTGAGACAAAGAACAAGTCAATCCTTTGTGCCTTTCTGATTGATCTCCCTCCCCCCTGATGCAACCTTTGATAAAGTCCCATCACCACCCCATACACTTGGCTCTAGGATTTTGGCAAACATTATCTAATCTTAAAAATAACATTTTCAGGGCCCAAAGTGAAGGTTCGGGGGTTAAGGTGCTTGCCACCAAGCCTGATCGCTTGAGTTGGATCCTCTGGACCCACCTGGTGGAAGTAGAGTGCTGACTTCTGCAAGCTGTCCTCTCACCTCCATGTGTGTGCTTGGTCACATATAAATATGTGTAGTAAAAATATAACACTTCTTAGGTGGGTATGGTGACACATCCCAGCACTCATTATTACCTAGAGGCAGGCGGATTATACAAGGCTGGATTATGCCGGCAAGGGTTGCATAGTGAATTCAAGGCCAGCACAGTGTTTGTTAACGGTGGCTGTACATGGCATGTGCCACAGTTGCCATGTAGAGCTGAAAGGACAGCTTTGTAGACTCCGTTCTCCTTGTCCATCTTTGTGTGGGTTCTGAGGATTGAACTCAGGTCTCTAGGCTTACACAACATGCACCTTTAGCTGGGGAGCCATCCTGCCAGCCCTATTTTGTTTTTATTTACGCATATACTTATTTTTTATATGTGTTTTCGGTTTGCCTCTGTGTGTGTGTGTGTGTGTGTGTGTGTGTGTGTGTGAGAGAGAGAGAGAGAGAGAGAGAGAGAGAGAGAGAGAGAGAGAGTCTGTCTGTGTGTGCACACAGAGTAATGTATTCCCAGACTCATTTCTCTTCCCCATAGTTCCTTTGTCTTAAGAACATCCGAACCTTCCTGACTACTTGCTGTGAGAAGTTTGGCCTCAAACGCAGCGAACTCTTCGAGGCTTTTGACCTCTTTGATGTGCAGGACTTTGGAAAGGTGAGCTGGACTTTGATTTATTTCTAGTACTGACTGATGTGTGTGTGTGTGTGTGTGTGTGTGTGTGTGTGTGTGTCTGTGTGTGCACGCGCGCGCTCGCCTACGGGCCTGCCTGTGCATGTGCACATAGACTACTAGGGAGCTGGTAGCAGAGCCAGGTTGGCCTTCCAGGATGCTTCCCACACGTGGGCTTGGGGGATGGGGAACAAGTTCCAGGGTCTGTTCACCTGCTTTCGGTGTGACCTTGGCTAGTACTGTGGTTCTGTCTCTCTGACCCCTCATCTCTCCTATGAAACAAGTTACTGCCTTGTCTTGCCTGAGTTATTGTGTGGACCCGATAGTGGGGAGACTTTGTTTGGGGTGTAGGGATGTATAGAAGATGCTGGGTTATGCTCCCCAAAGTCTGGTGGGCGTTTCTTTTTTCTTTTTTTTTTTCTTTTTGGTTTTTCGAGACAGGGTTTCCCTGTGTAGCCCTGGCTGTCCTGGAACTCACTCTGTAGACCAGGCTGGCCTCGAACTCAGAAATCTGCCTGCCTCTGCCTCCCACGTGCTGGGATTAAAGGCGTGTGCCACCTCGCTAGGCCTGGTGGGCGTTTCTAACCTCAAGGGATAGCTTCCGGTGCTGGGAGCCTGAGGAGTGGGTATGGAAAGGAGTTTTGAGCAGTTATGGTTTTCATCACAGGTCATTTACACCCTGTCTGCTCTGTCATGGACGCCCATTGCCCAGAACAAAGGAATCATGTGAGTAGAGCCAGGGCTGTGAGGCTGGCCCCTTCTTGAAGCTACTGCCCACTGTCCCACAGCCCTGCTTATGCCCATCTGGTTCCCCAGGCCTTTCCCAACAGAGGACAGCACCCTGGGCGACGACGACATTTACAGTGGCCTTTCAGACCAGATTGAGTGAGTCTTAGGGCCTGATGGGTGCAGTTTGGGAGGCACAGTGGAGACTGGAGCCGAGTCATGAATCTGTTCCATGGTCTGAGGGACAGGAATCTGTCCTAGGGACTGAGGGCACACAGATCTGTCCTGGGGTCTGAGGGAACACGGATCTTTTCTGGAGTTTAAGGGGACACATTGCAAGACTGGGGGCGGGGAGTGCATTGTGGACTCATCCTTGATTCTGAAAGTTTTTGATGGGTCCCTGGCTTGGGGCATGGCCTAAATCTGTCTCCCAGTGACACCGCGGAGGAAGACGAGGACCTTTATGACTGCGTGGAAAATGAGGAGGCAGAGGGGGACGAGATCTACGAGGACCTCATGCGCTTGGAGTCCGTGCCCACGCCAGTGCGTGGATTGGGGAAGGGCCCGGTAGGTGGGAAGGGTGGAGATGGCTGCAGGGAGCTTCACCAGCCTCTATGGTCCCTGCTCACAGCCCAAGATGACAGAGTACGATAAGCGCTGCTGCTGCCTGCGGGAGATCCAGCAAACGGAGGAGAAGTATGCAGACACACTGGGCTCCATCCAGCAGGTGTGTTACAGCCCTGTGTCCTGCCCCCTCATAGGGGGTCTTCCCATGTAGCCCAGGCTGTCTTTAAACTCATAATCTTTCTGCCTCAGCTTCCTGAGATCAGGAAGACAAGCATGTGCCCCCACACCTGGCTCCATTGTTTTGTTGTTGTTGTTTTGTTTTTTAAAACCTAGCTTAATAGCGATGGATAAATACAATCAAAGACCCACTCAGTCAGTTGTTAAATCCAACGGTGAGCAGCCATGGCCATTGTTTAGTTATAC